>NC_056438.1:60697562-60766695 GCF_018296145.1 Oncorhynchus tshawytscha | reverse complement strand
CTCACTCACTGTGGTGAGTCAGATTACCACAGAGCCACGGAGGAGTTCGCTAGACTCGACTGCAGGAGTAAAATGAGGGTGCCGAGAGTGTACAAGGGCGACTTGGGCAGTACAATCGGCAGCATGGAGAATCGATTCATTTTCACCGTGAGAGAAGATTTGCACACGCTCGGATGCGCATACAGGCAGATGTTGGTTTTAGTTGAACTGTTACACCTGAACATGATACATTTCATATATTCATAAAGTTCGGGGTCGTGTCATGTTCCACTGACACCCTTGGTTGTTGTATATGTGTAATAAAGAACGTTACCATCACGCTATGTTCCTGTTTAGAGTTTTTATTTCACATCTACAAAATAGCAAAGTGTTAGAAATATAGGGTACACACAGCCAAGCAGTAAAACATATAGGGTAGACAAATAGATACAAACAGTCACTCTGTATATGTGAAGAGTCACTCTGTATATGTGAGGTACAACAAAAGCACAATCATCAGTCAGAGTCGTCAAAGCCAAAGTCCACCTCTGGGTCATATATTGTGAGTTCGCTTGTCACCTTCGCCTTCTTCTTCTCGGGGCTACCTTCAAGTTCCTCTGTAGCCCGTTTCATACCGGCCCAGTGGCCAGGTGAAACACGGCTGTTCCCTTCTGATGATGTAGAACAAGAGGCAGATGAGGAGTAAGAGCAAGGCTCCTGTCCAGTCACCTCGATGTTGTTATTCCTAACAGCTGACACTAGCAAGCCAAACTCCTTTTCATTCAGCTCAGGCGTCATCATCTTGATGCGGTTTACGTCTATCCTGGGCAACACGCAGGACACCCCTTTCTTGATCCTCTCCACAATTTCATCGATCGTACTTTTGTTCTCACTGGCACAGCTGACGTTTCTACCTCCCTGGGAACTGTACAGTGTTGTATCAACACACCTATTGCTGAACACCTTCACATGGTAGTAGACACCCTGCCTACAGAGCTTGACAGAGCCGTAGCTGTTGTTGTTGTTGTTGTTCGAGAACATCCTCATGCTGGACATGACCATCATGGGCGCGTGGATCATGTATTCCTCGTTAGCAAAGACAGTGGCAAATTTCATCGGGCCCAGCTCTCCCATAAACACAACCCTGTTGTACGACATGTTCTTCTCCTGCATGATCCTTCGGACCTCTTTCTTTGTGTCCCCTATCATATTCAGAGACCTGTGGATGTAGTCGGGGAGACGGTTGTCTTCGGCTTGCAACCACTCCATAGAATCCAGGTCGTGGTAGTTGACACCGTTCATACCCGGGTTGCCGAAGGCTGGTCCGGTCAGCTTTATCAAGGTGCCATAGGACGCTTCGAACGCGTTTGTGCTCTCGTCGTCCTTTCCGTGTCTGAACTTCCCAGCCATTGATATTGTGATAAGATGTTTGCACAGGTTAACCTCGGTCATCTTCGGGGCATATACAACACGGGCCAGCTCGGTGCAGAGGAACCCCATTACCATCATCACAGTCTGTCTTACGGTCATGGCCAGGGTGAGTGTGCACATTGGCAAGGCTCCATGGGACAAGGTTAGCTGATACTTGCTGCTGTTGGTAAGTTTCTCCTCGTGTACGAGGTTGTTGTACCTGGGGTCGGTCATGGGTTTAACACAGGCCACCTCTGTGAATTCGCCCGTGTTAAACCTGTGGTGGTATCGGCCGTAAAAAAAAGCATCGGTCGCCACCTTGGTAACTCCCACGGGCTTATATGGCATAGACAGCATACTGTTTAGACTACTACTGGGATTGATCTTAGACTCTGCCTTCAGGGCAATAGTCAGCATACTCTTCATCATGGTGTTGTTCGTCATCCCCAGAGTCACTGAAGTGAAGACCCCCAACCTCACTTGACTGCTGGGAGGAGGTCTCTTCTCTTCTGGACCAGTGAAGACTCTTCCAAAGTAGAGCGAGTTGCCTGTCTCCTGCCCAGCAAACCCTACCCCAGTGGTGGACAGGCAGCTGTCTGGCATTTTACTCAGCTCTGCCATCAGGTTCGCGCTCTGGTGACGCACCACTTCTGTGAAAGTGGTCATGGAACCCTTGATGGTGGTCATTACAGTCTCAGTGAAGTCGCTGTTTGCATGACAGGGCAGCATGTTGGCCATCGTGCCAAATACGGCGCACTGCATGTAAGCCATTATGTTATCCGAAATCAGGTAGGAGCAGATCTTCAGGGCCTTGTTGCCTGTCTGTCCTCCCATCAGTTTCAGGCCACTATTCTTAACCATCACCATCCTGTCTCCCATCTGAGGAGCCACGAACCAAAACGTTTTGCTCTGCCTTTCTACGATCTTGCACCCCTGTATACGTTGCAGTACACTGTGATCGGTCCAGCGAATAGTCATATCCATCCCGCTGGACACGTCAGACCCCTTAGTGTCCAGTTCATAGCCCGTGAACAGCCTGTAATATTTCAATCTTGCCTCGGGATCGTCCTGCTTGACTCCCTCGGTCTCACCTTTCCTGTGTTTTCTACCCACTTGCTGATCATAGTAGGGAATGAACATGGGCTTCACCACCGTGGCCGCGCACAAGGGGTCGCAATGATTCACCTCCAGGAAAGTGGCCGATGCAACACTCATTATGGTGGCAAGGTCCTTGTCCTCAATGCAGCTGCTCACAAATTGTTGTTGTTTAAGCTGCTGCAGCCTGTCAGTCTTTGTTCCCCGACACTGTCTGATCTTCTTTGTTAGGTGTTTGTTTGGGAGGAAATCAGAGCGACACAAATTATGTGATATGATCAAAACCAGCATGCACCCAGGGGCAGCTTTGCATTTCCTCATGAAGTCTTGATAGAGGAGGGTTGGTACGGGGTTGTTGTTTGTTGCTTACTTAGCGTTGTTTTATTTTGCCCCTGTTCTACTGTAATACCAGGGCCAGGACAGGCAATCATAAGGAGGAGGAAGAGATGGACACCATTTAGTTTAATAATGATGTTGTCTCCTTTGACACCCACAGACAGTCATAGTGTCACTGGTTAAATGTCATCTAAAGACGGACCGGACAAACACATGAAGAGATAGCAAGTCGTAGATCCAGATTCTCTAAATGACTGTTCTGTTCCATCAGTGAAAGCACTTTAAAGACTAACATTTCTGCACCAGACCCCCCATTGAGCTTATTCCCATGGCAATATGTACTTTTCTTCATGTAGAAAATAACTCTAGATATGCCAAGCTGTCATTTGCTACCAAGTAAAACAAAATAAACTGTGTTTCTTGCTGGCTTTTTATCTGTAGAGCTGAATTCATGAAACAAATAGCTTCAAGTATATCTCTGAATCTGTCTCTGGCCTTGTACACATTTACTGTGTAGCTGAAGTTGTTTCCAATTATTTTTCCAATTATTCCAATTACAAGCATGCTGTCAACATAAGTGGGGGTTGTTGCATTTTAAATGGCAATAATAGAAAACCATTTGCAAAAAATATTAATCCTCTCTTTCTTGTCCTTTGTTCCTAACGAAGTTGGTTGTTGATACAGTGCGTGTGAGACCACAAATGGGATAAAAAAATGCAGATATAAGATCAAGTGACGATTCTAAACATTGACGTGGACCATACGTCTCCGTGGAATAATGTATTTTTTTTGTTTATGTACAGTACCAGTCAAAAGTTTGAACGCAACTACTCATTCAAGGGTTTTTCTTTATTTTTACTATTTTCTACAATGTAGAATAATAGCGAAGACATCAAAACTATGAAATAACAGATATGGAATCATGTAGTAACCAAAAAAGTGTTAAACAAATACATTTGAGATTCTTCAAAGTAGCCCCCCTTTGCCTTGATGACAGCTTGGCACACTGTTGATATTCTCTCAACCAGCTTCACTAGGTAGTCACCGGGAATGATGTGCCTTGTTAAAAGTTAATTTGTGTAATTTATTTCCTTCTTAATGCATTTAAGCAAATCAGTTGTTGTGACAAGGTAGGGGTGGTATACAGAAGCTATCCCTATTTGGTAAAAGACCAAGTCCATATTATGGCAAAAACAGCTCAAGTAAGCAAAGAGAAACGACAGTCCATCATTACTTGAAGACATGAAGGTCAGTTAATCCAGAACATTTCAAAAACTTTGAAAGTCATCAAACACTATGAGGAAACTGTCTCATGAGGACCGCCAAAGGAAAGGAAGACCCAGCGTTACCTCTACTGCAGAGGATAAGTTCATTAGAGTTAACTGCACTTCAGATTGCAGCCCAAATAGTGTAAACAATAGTAAAAATAAAGAAAAACCCTTGAATGAGTAGGTGTGTCCAAACTTTTGACTGCTGCTGTATATATTTTTGAGATGAATGTAATGTTACATTAAACCGTTCATACTTTATCAAGCTTTTTCAGGTCATTAAAACACATTGGGCAGTCCACCTTGGATTCCCTCACACTTGGTCTGCTGTACAATACTATAGGAGCCATAAATTCTTTGTCCAGTAGTATTTGCTGAGGGTGAAGCCAAAGCAGATTGGCGGCCGACCTTCTCAGCAGGGGTAATAGAGCTCTACAGAAATTGTGCTCTAGCCTTGCCATGAATCATTAAAAATGCAGCAATGGAGAACTCTCGCCGGCCCTTGTTTGGCTTGAATAGACAATACAAGGCAAGAGTCTCAGGCGAGACCTGTCACTGCTAAGAAATGTGAGACTGCATTCAGCTGCAGAGACACAAGCTAGAGAAGAGTCTTGGGATGATTCCGACAAAGAGTGCCAATGCCACACTGTAAATCAAGTAGCTAGTCTGCGCTGTGGAACACATCATTGGGCATTGCTATGGAAACACTACCACTGGAAAGTACAGGCCCTAGGTGTTTACTAATTCATCAAGGATGGTGTTATCAAGTTTTAACAAGGTACTCTCTCCTTGTTTATGCATCATTTCTCAAGTCAATTAATAATTGGGAAATAAATGTTGTGATAAAACCTTTCTCACCACCGATTTTTCCATCTAATGACAAATTATTCACTGTTGTACTTGGAGCAGAGAGGTAGAGAAAGATGTAGAGAAACGGATCATATGTATTCTAAGTGTTGATGTGGGATCCTCACTAAAGGAGTGTGTGGTTTCAAATAGAAAGCTCTCCTTTTCAGTTCGATTTGAATGTGACAATTGTTGTGCCTTCCTCCCGAATCTGACGACAGACAGATTGTTGCGCATTGTCTTCATTTCATTTTATACATCTGTTCTCTTTAAAAATAACACATTTTAAATAACTCATATAAACAGAAGGGTATGTTCACAGGGGAAGATAAATGACTATTGCAGGTTTCAGATCAGTTATTTTTAACATTGACCATCTGTTCATTTGGATATGTATACATCATCACTGAGTGTATGAAACATTAGGAACATATTCTGGAACATAATATTATTGAGTTGCAGCCCCCCCTTTTGCCCTCAGAACAGTCTCAATTCAGCATGGACTACAAGGTGCTGGCCCATGTTGACTCCAATGCTTCCCACAATTATTTCAACTTTGATGGATGTTCTTTCGGTGGTGAACCATTCTTGATAGACACAAGAAACTGTTGAGGGTAAAAACCCAGCATCATCGTCGTTTTTGACACACTCAAACCGGTGCCCCTGGCACCTACTACCATACCCCGTTCGAAGGCACTTAAATATTTTCTCAATCCATCTCAATTGTCTCAAGTCTTAAAAATGTTTCTTTAACCTGTCTCCTCCTGTTCATCTACGCTGATTGAAGTGGACATAACAGATGACATCAATAAGGGATCATAGATTTCACCTGGATTCACCTGGTCAGGAACAAGCAGGTGTTCCTAATGTTTTGTACACTCAGTGTACATCTCATGTTCCCTGCAAGCGAGAAATGTACTTTATTAGGCTAATTAAAATATTCCTAGCGATCCGCTCAGTGCTGCACAATACCATTATAGAGTTCAAGTGTCAATGACCTCTACCTCTCTGTCTCTCTGTATGTGTGTATGTGTGTGTGTGTGCGTGTGTGGCTACGTGCCTGTGTAATCATTTCCAGGTGGAAACCCTGGTGACCTGTCATGCTTTTAAGGAAAATCATGTTGACCACATGGCAGCCAAATGATTCATGGCCATGCCTTAGAAATGCTGATAACCCTATATCCTCCTTATTTCTAATGTCTTTATGTGCTATCATAATGGCTGGAGGAAGGGATGTTTCCACAGAGATAATCATTGGTGGGAGATTCATGGAGGATGCATGAAGAGAGTTCAAGAGGATGTTGAACTCACCTACATGTATAAAGTAAATGATGGTGAATGTAAGATGGTAAAGAGAGATGGCTTCAGAAATGGATTTTCACACTTGGTTGGACACTCTAAGATGCAAAGGTAAAAGTGAGCGAATTTTGTTTGAGGGACCGCTTTGATTATTTCTCTCTTTTTTCATCTACTTCTGACGGTTTTCGCCTCTTACTCTCATCATATCAAAAGAGTTGAAGGAATATCGACCAAGTCAACCTCACGGCAGTAGGCAACAGATCCATCATCTGTCCAAATACAAAAGTTAGCTTTATAAAGCAAACAAAAACATAATCATATGTCAGGATACTGTTCCTATCTTGATGAAGAAAGCTGGTCATGATAAGTGATTAATCATGAGAAATGCATCTACCTGTTCCCATGGCGTTGATCTGATGTCATTGATCATTTGGATGTCAGCCTGTCTGACTGCAGGGTGAGGAACAGACTGAAGACAATACCCTTCAAATAAAGTCACACCGACAGTCAAATGAAATGTTCAACATAAGTGTTGGTTGAATAAGATGACAGTTTGTGCAGTTTCCTATGTATACCTGTAACTACAGACAAACTTGAGTTAGGGATGAAACAGGATGTGGACATGAAGCCAGTGTTAGGGTTATGGTTGAGGGTTCGGGATGAAGCAGGATGTGGACATGAAGCCAGTGTTAGGGTTATGGTTGAGGGTTCGGGATGAAGCAGGATGTGGACATGAACAGTTAGGATTAGTAACCAGGTAGAAGTGGTAGAATGTAGAATATGTTCAGCCTCTGGTAGTAACTTCCTCCTACTCTGGCTATCTGAACAGGAGAAGGCCTTCCAGGCCAAACCAACCCTGACTCAATTACTTTCCAGATAATCCATACCTGTTTACCTGTGAGGTTATTACCTGAGTGGTCAATCACAATCCCACTAGTTAATCCTAGCCATCTGGATTAACCTGAATGCTCAGTGACGTGGTAAATATGGCATACAGCAGAGGACTGTCCTCTCACCTTAATTACAGAAAGCAGGTGATCTGAAAGTAATGAGATTGGATCAAATACAAAGAAACACAATAATGTGCATCATGTCAGAAGCACATCATCAAGTCTTTATCTTCAGTTGACTCTGGCAGGGATACCACTTCTTCTTTCACCAACATCCTCATAATCATTACTCCATATTTTATGGATTAGTCTTGAAACGTTCTTGATGGCGTCACCATGGAGGGTTACAAACGTCTCAAGAACTTCCGATCCTTCAAATGAGAAACAGGTAGACCCTGAGTCATAAAGTAACATACAGTATGTCACATAATACCACACCGAATCATGTGCCCTGGGAGTATGAGTACAGTTTCCAGCAGCTGTCTTATGGCTGTAGTAATCACCTTGTCATATAATGTGTTCCAGCTTTCAGAGCCCAGTAAAACATGATGAATGATGGAGGGCTAAGCGCTGCGTCTCCCATGCAGCCGGTGTCAACGGTGGGATTGCTTTGATACCTCTGTGGAAAGGACCGATTAGGGGCATATGGGGAGATGATTAATTGATGTAAACACATTTCCATTTAACAGCTGTTTGATCAATAATTGAAGTGCAGATTCCACAAACCCCAACCTCCCCTACCACTATCCTCACCTACCCTCATCCCTCGTTTTATTATGCTGCGCTTCAATTAACAGCCTTTCTACTCTGGCTGGCAGGTTCCTCACCTCACCTGGTAAACGACCCATCATGTGCTAATCCTAATATAACACTGATGAGGTCAAAAGGGAAATATAGCTATGTATACTTATCTAAAGTATTCACCCCCCCTGGATTTTTTCACATTTCCTTCAGCTACAAAGTGGGATTTAAATGGTTTTAATTGTGATTTTTCTGCCACTGATCTACAGAAAACACTCTATAATGTCAAAGTGATTTAAAAAAAAAAGTTTATATATTAACAAAAGACAAACAAAAAATGTCTTAAGTTCAGTAGGAAATATGTCCGTAACAAATCACATAATAGTTGCATGGACTCACTCTGTGTGCAATAATAGGGATAAACATGATTTTTTTTTTTTATGACTACCTCTTTCTTTACCCCACACACACAAGTTCCCTCAGTCGGGTAGAGTATTTCAAGCACAGATTCAACCACGAAGACCATGGAGTTTTTCCAAATCCTTGAAAGAAGGGCAGCCACTGAATATCACTTTGATAATGGTAAAGTTACTAATTAGGCTTTGGATGATGTATTAATTCACCCAGTAGCTACAAAGATAAAGGCGTCCTTACTAAATGAGTTGCTGTAGAGGAAGGAAACCATTCAGGGATTTCACTATGAGGCAAATGGTAATTTTAAAATAAACAGTTACAGAGTTTAATGGCTGTGATAGAAGAAGCTGAGGTTGGATTAACAACAATATTAGAGATTCTTTAGTACTTTTGTACACTTTTTGGCCAGTAGTTCTGAAAGTACCGCTCACGAGCCAAAAGTGGTCCCTGGAAATGGTGTACTATGTCACATATGTGCAGATATGTGCACCACGTCATTGCTATCTCCCTCTCTCTGCTATGTGTGCATCTTGCTAGCTGTCACTCAAATGGAGATGGGCTGAACCTCATTGGCTGGATCTCAAATTGGTATGGGGCTGGCCCACGTGGCGGAAAATGTAGGCAAAATTGTGCTGCACAGTTTCCAGTAAATAGTCCATTTCAAACTAGGTACTTCTTGGCTAATTGAGGTAAGATAGTAATTCAGCTCATAGACTATACATGTGTAAACCACACATTGACGGGAAGTTTATCTTACAATTGTACAAAAAAATACATGCGCAACTCAATGAACAAGACTACTTGTAGAAAAACACATTTACTGGAAAACTGTGCAGAGGCAAAGTTTGGTAACATAACTTTTAAGAGTCCACGTTTTCCAAAAACTCTTTTAATTTCTGTTCCAAATTAAGATTGAACGATGTTCACAGAAGAAAATGAGGTGTCAGCTATGACATGACACATTGACTTGTATTTTGAACTACAGTAAGTGAAGTGGATTCACACCCGGTAAAGGAATTGCAGTAACAGAATTTCATGGGTTTTTCGCGAATTCCGTTATCGATTTGGTAATGGAATTTAGAGTTTTATTTAGAAAATATCTTAAAGATATGCGGGTTTTTGGTAATGTAATTTCAAGATAAAAGGCAATTTCTTATTTACTGCAGTGGGCTAAATCAGGGTCACACAGAGTGTTTCTTGGTCTTCAACAAATCTACTTTGAAATAAAATCATACACCTCACGCACATGGTTATGGGCTTAAAAAAAAGACACCTATTCCATCTCAGATATAGAGTTGAAATGTATTAATTTTTGAGTTTGCATCCCAGTATTACACTTTATCTACATCATAGAAGACTGAAATACACTGCTCAAAAAAATAAAGGGAACACTTAAACAACACAATGTAACTCCAAGTCAATCACACTTCTGTGAAATCAAACTGTCCACTTAGCAAGCAACACTGATTGACAATGAATTTCACATGCTGTTGTGCAAATGGAATAGAGGGTGGAAATTATTGGCAGTTAGCAAGACACCCCCAATAAAGGAGTGGTTCTGCAGGTGGTGACCACAGAACACTTCTCAGTTCCTATGCTTCCTGGCTGATGTTTTGGTCACTTTTGAATGCTGGCAGTGCTTTCCCTCTAGTGGTAGCATGAGACGGAGTCTACAACCCACACAAGTGGCTCAGGTAGTGCAGCTCATCCAGGATGGCACATCAATGCGAGCTGTGGCAAGAAGGTTTGCTGTGTCTGTCAGCGTAGTGTCCAGAGCATGGAGGCGCTACCAGGAGACAGGCCAGTACATCAGGAGACGTGGAGGAGGCCGTAGGAGGGCAACAACCCAGCAGCAGGACCGCTACCTCCGCATTTGTGCAAGGAGGAGCAGGAGGAGCACTGCCAGAGCCCTGCAAAATGACCTCCAGCAGGCCACAAATGTGCATGTGTCTGCTCAAACGGTCAGAAATAGACTCAATGAGGGTGGTATGAGGTCCCGACGTCCACAGGTGGGGGCTGTGCTTACAGCCCAACACCGTGCAATCCTCTTTAGGTAATTATTGGCAGAGAGTCACGTCATATTTGTTGATATACTGTAGGACTACCGTAGGCGACATGAGTCTTACTAGTGTTGAGTAATGTGCTGTTAAAAGTGGTGTAGGTCTAATTTTTTAAAGAGCATATTGACTTTAGAAGCAATAGGATTTGAACCAATAGCCTACAACTACTTTAGCACCATTTTGCACTGCTCTGAGACAAGCATGGGGACTGGTCTTGATAAATCAATGACATTTTTATATTCACTGAATCTCGTTTGGGTATTGGTTAGACTACAATTATGGTGTAGAAATGTTATGCTCTTAGTGTAACCTTTATTTAACTAGGCAAGTCAGTTAAGAACAAATTCTTATATACAAGGACAGCCTACTCCTTCCTCCCCTTCGGGGAATTAAACCCCGGTCTCCCGCATGCCCGCACGACACGGTGATACTTTAGTTAAAAAGCCCAGTACCGTATCCGACACCCGACCATCACGTTGTACAGTGACATATTTTCCATTCCATCCAAACGGAAACCCAGAGAGTTTTTTGTTTTACCATAATTTTAATCTAATTAATTAAGCAAAATTTCTTAATCAGTCTCATATACTATGTTCTACAAAAAAAAAAATTAAATTCTGTAGTAAAGCCACTATTGAAGACTATCAAATGCTTCTCAAAGGTGCTCTCTGGTGGTCAAACTAGCACTAACTAGCTTTGATTGTTCCGATGGCTGACACTTAAATAACATGCCATAGAATTCTGCGGCGCCACGCAAGCTGTGCTGCAGTACGCTGCAACTTTTAAAGGACGAACCACTGTATCTAGCAATGATTAACAACCAACTTGACAGAGCTTGATATCACGTTTCAGGAGAAGACCCAGATACAGACAGTGTCGAAGTAACAAACATTTATTACTAGAACAGGGGGCAAGCAAAACGACAGGTCAAGGGCAGGCAGAGGTCAGTAAACCAGATCAGAGTCCATAAGGTACAGAACAGCAGGCAGTCTTGGCGTCAGGGCAGTCATAGGTCAATACTCCAGGGTGGTGTGACAAGCTACAGAGCGGCAGGCAGTCTCAGAGCAAGCAGAAATGGTCAAAACCTGGAAAACTAGAAAACAGGAACTAGAAAAAGACAGGAGCAAGGGGAAAACCGCTGGTAGGCTTGACGAACAAAATGAACTGGCAACAGCCAAACAGAGAACACAGGTATAAATATACTGGGGATAATGGGGAAGATTGTTGACACCTGGAGGGGGGTGGAGACAAGCACAAAGACAGGTGAAACAGATCAGGATGTGACACTTGAAGAATTTTGAAAAGAATAATGGATGAATATTGCACAATCCAGGTGTGCAAAGCTCTTAGAGAGTGACCCAAACTCACAGCTGTAGTAACTGTCAAATGTGTTTCTAACATGTATTGACTCAGGGGCTGAATACTTATCTAATAAAGATATATTGGTGTTTTATTTTTCATTCATCTACAAAAAGCAGAGAGTATTTTGTGTAGATCGCTGCTAAAAAAATACAATTAAATACATTTTAATACCACTTTGTAACACAATAAAATGTGAAAGAAATTGAAGAGGGGTGAATAGTATAGTATCTATATATCATTCATTGTATATTCACTGTGCATGGTATGCAGCAAGGTGTTAACTACACCAAATAATAAAAGGATTTTCTGTGCTCAGATGGTGACTTTGTAAGTAATCTGAAAGCATTTACTGTATGCATGGTGTGAGAGAGAAAAGGAAATGATTGCTGTTTCACATGGGTCTCCAGGGATATTCTCTGGAGGTGATGGCTTCTCCTCCGAATTCATGAAATGCACAGGAACTCTTTTCTCCCATTTCAAACCAGTCATTCTCTATAGTCCTTTAGAAGTTGTCAATTGGAGTGGAGATTGCTCTGTGGACGTTAAAGTGGAACTGACTTAATTTCTTTACAGATATTAAACAAACAGGCAATCATAACATCAGTCAAAATATAAAATTCCTAGTTTATTCTAGAAAACAAATTTATAAGAGGTTTTAAAAATAGGTTCTATTTGACCAGAAATTCCATGACTTATAGTAAGGGACAGATCAAAATCTACTGGGGGGAGGGGCTGGTCCAACTCAAGGAGTCATAAAAAAATGCACCCCCCCAACAAATGCACCTCCCCAATAATACAAATATTTTCACCCCTCATATAATTAACTCAAAATAATGTTTACAACCAAAATAACAATAATTGTAGTGACCCTGTGTTTCTAAACGTGAACATGGACTTTATCACTTCAGCATGCTTTTGTGGCACAGTCGATTCTGCGCGGGGCTACGGGCCAGATGAGTGAGGGTTTGCTGACCACCACAGATGAGCTCACTCTCCCTGACTGTTTCATTACTTCACTATCAGATCCGGCTGCAGACAATGATCAGTTAGGGGGATATCAGATTTTCTACATTTTGATGCCATATTTAAAATGATATAAAAAATATGCAACGAATTTTCCACCAATAGGTTTCTGTACCAATGCAACACACAACCAATAAACAAAGAATAGCGACTTCGGGCACCTCAATATCATGGTTTGTGTTTTCAATACCACAATAAATCGACTATGTCAATCTCCACAAACAGAAAATGCATCCCTCTCTACCTTGTAGGCTTACCCAGTATCGAAGACTTGACAACTTTTTGGTGTTTGTAACAGATGTCCCTTTCCATTCATGAATTGACCGCTGCACAATTTGGATTGATTGATTGATTTTATTTGTCAGTAAAAAAAATACTTCTATACACAAAGATTTTTACGGTGAAGTCTCGGATTTATATCCATTGTGGTCCCTATTTTTTTTAAACATAAAGACAGTTACATACTGTAGATAGACACAGATATAGAGACAAAAAATGCTTAACCTACAAATGAGTATGAGGAGGGAGTTTAAGTACAATTCTTACAAGCTTGTTTGGCAGGTAGCTTATTCTTTAGATCTTTGTGGCTACAGGTAAACATGATGTACAGGAATAATCAAAGTGTCACTGGACTTTCGCACTTGTCAATGTCTCTAGAGTGTCTACCGCATAGCTAGGTTTCCATCCAATTGGACACAGATTTTGTTGTGAATATTCAAAAATCGGAATTAAAAACAATATGCGATTTCAGAGTCAGTTGAAACACTTAAAAGACACACCCTCTTCCACTTACCCTCGCCTTACGCCCTTTGGGGAATCTCCGCAGACATCTTTGCCGTCGGTCCAAACAATTAGCCAAACAAGGGAAGTTGGCAACATAAGCACCTCAGCCCTCGTTTGTGATCGATTTTGCGAGTGTACAATTCTGTTCACACCGGGGCCTGAAACGCCCCATAATAATTTGCGATGATTGTACTACATCTGCTAAGAAAAGTCTGCCAAAACTTAAAACCAACATCAATATGGAGAAGTCAACATACAAGTTTAATTAAAAACAAATGTAAATAAGTTAGAAATTGTGCTACAAATGCACATGACGGAAAAAACACATAGCGTAAAAGTAATTATGTTTTTGTTTGGTTAGCTTTTGGAAGCATTAGCTAGAGCATACATCACACTTATACATTGTAATTTCTGATTTACCTGATAACGTCGTATGGCTAGCATTTGATGTCTGTGGATGCGTTATCTTCTAGCCAAGATATGAAATGTAATCATAATTGACTGTAACGCATATACAATTAACAGCTACCGTTGGTTTCATGATGACTGAAAACACAACCGTGAGACGAACAAGTGACAAATTCCTGCGCAAGGGCGGCCATTAAAAATGAATGAATTCTTCTTCCTCGCCCTGCAAGTGTCAACTCATCATATGTCATGATACGTCATCAGAAGTGTCCGCTTAATTTGAGGGCTGAGGAGAGAGGGTGTGTCTTTTACGTGTTTGGAATGCAGCCAATGACTCAATATTTTGAACAAATACGGACGACTGTAACTAATGTCAATAGAATCAAACTAGCAAGGGCAAAGATCATAAATCAGTCATAATGTGGCTAATAGGCTAGTGCATGTGTCAAAAACAAGGCCTGTGGGCTGAATAGGACACAAGTGAGTATAAATTAGTCAACAATTGAGTCATCTACTTTATGATATTACAGCCTGATGAGCTCACATTGGTGAATTCCACTTCAATTGCGCTGCTTTTGTTTGTCCCATTTACAGTGCACAGAGGAGGCCAAGTATACATATATATATATATATATATATATATATATATATATATATATAGCTAGGCTACGTTTTTAAAACATGACAATGAATAACTAAAAAACAAAACCTGCAACAAAATACCATGCAAAGAAGAAATATGTAGGCCTACATCCAGCAATATTTGAGCAGAAGCCGAGGATGGCTACTCAACTACAAGATATTTTGAGTGCACCGTACAGCAATGCTTCATTCAACCACACCCGTGATCCATGCAGTGCAAAAAAAGGAAAATATGTTTTAAGCTGAAATGTTACAACCTATAGCTACATTTTTGTTATTTGGAGTTATTAAATACTTTTTTATTATGGTCCCTACATATTATGCTATATACCGCATCCTATGTACATAAGTGGACATTATAAAGGCCAAAAGCCATATTTTTTGGGTCGAAAAACCCCCAAAAGAAATAGGCTATGTCTGGCCTGCGAATTCGTTGTGTTTTTTCAACACGTCCCATGTGCTGATTGAGTTTGACACCCCTGGGCTAGCATATCTACAGAATGTATAGTATTTAGCTAGATATCTATGCAGTAACTAAAAGCCTAATGTTAGCTAGCTAAATAGCTGCTGGGAGGATGTCACGACATTGGAGGAGTGGGTGAGTGACTGACTTTTCCCCCTCATATCATTTTTCAGTGGCTACAACTAGAGATACAGTCATTTGGTTAGCTAGCAAGAAATGTGAATCACAATGCTAGCTAACAACTGTTATTCACAGTTAGCATATCTTGTCAATCAAATGTATTTGGCAGACAAGTTCCCATTCAGTTGTCAAAACGTGGGTTGGGACAAGCATGCATTGGCAGGCAAGCTGCAGAAGGTTGAGCAGGCTACTATTTCCCATCCTTTATCAGTGCAATTTTGACAGTCAACTAAGTTAGCTGAAAAAGTTGGAAAGGGTTTATCTAGTGTTCCCTTGATAGCTTTCAGTTAATCTCGCTCTGGCTAGCATTAGTTGTTGATCTTGTTGTTGATCTTGTTGTTGATGTGTATTAGCAACTGAGGGAGAGAGCCTACCTTGTCATGGTTGTTAGAGGATTTCCAATGTATTTCCATATTTGCAGAAATCCATTCAGGTGTATTTTGTGGCTTTTGGCGAATGTGTTCGAATGATCTAAACACACAGTCCAGTTCAAAGTGAATGATGGCAGGCCGTTTGGCAAATTACTTATTTTAATATAGGCCTACTGTAGCTCTGACTGGCTATGGTGAATTTTCACAAAAGCCTTAGTATATGTCATTCAAAAACATTCTATGAAATGACCATATCTAACTGCTCGCTTGTCAGCAAATGTAGTCAGTGTAGTCTTGGCTGCTTGCAAAGGTTTGTAAAGCCTAAAAATACAGCATGGCTTATTAGTAAGGAGTTTTTTGAAGGCCATCTTAGAAAAGGCCAAATTATGTTTTCCATATAATTGTATTGCAGTTATCCCTCCTTTTATAGGTATGTTAACTCCCAGGGAATGCTCTCTCACCCACCACCCCCCTCTTCCCCTTCCATAAATAATGAATTAAGCAGCTAATGGATAACAAAGACATGGAGAAAAATATATACAGTGCCTTCAGAACGTATTCATACACCTTGACTTATTCCACATTTTGTTGTTACAGCCTGAATTCAAAATGGATTGAAATAAAAATGTCTCTCATCTACACACAATTCCCAATAATGACAAAGTGAAACCTTGTTTAAAGAAATGATTGCAAATGTATTGAAAATGTCATAACATTTTTAAACATCTCATTTACATACAGTACCAGTTTTAATTTTGGACACACCTTCTCATTCCAGGGTATTTCTTTATTGTTATTTTCTACATTGTAGAATAGTAGTGAAGACATCAAACAATGAAATAATGCATATGGAATAATGTGGTAACCAAAAAAGTGTAAAACAAATCAAAATATATTTTATATTTGAGGTTCTCCTTTGTAGCCACCCTTTGCCTTGTTGACAGCTTTGCACACTCTTGGAATTCTCTCAACCCAGCTTTGTGAGGTAGTCACCTGGAGTGTATTTCAATTAACAGGTGTGACTTGTTAAAAGTAAATGTGCGGATATTCTTTCCTTCTTAGTACCGTTGAGCAAATCAGTTGTCTTGTGACAAAGTAGGGCGGTATACAGAAGATAGACCTATTTGGTAAAAGACCAAGTCCACGTTATGGCAAGAACAGCTCGAATAAGCAAAGAGAATTGACAGTCCATCATTACTTTAAGACATGAAGGTCAGTCAATCCAGAAAATGTCAAGAACTTTTGCAGTCGCAAAAACCATCAAGAGCTATGATGAATCTGGCTCACACGAGGACCGCCACAGGAAAGGAAGACCCAGAGTTTACTCTGCTGCAGAGGATACGTTCATTAGAGTTACCAGCCTCAGAAATTGCAGGCCAAATAAATGCTTTACAGAGTTCAAGTAACAGACACATGTTACGGTTTTCCTCCGTTGAAAGAGAGTCGGAACAAAATGCAGCATGGTTAATTCGATACATCTTAAATGAATGATGAAACGAACAATACAAAAACAATAAACGTACCGTGAAAACCAAAACAGCCTAAACTGGTGCAAACAAACACAGAGACAGGAACAATCACCCACGAAACACTCAAAGAATATGGCTGCCTAAATATGGTTCCCAATCAGAGACAACGAGAATCACCTGCCTCTGATTGAGAACCGCCTCAGGCAACCATAGACTTTGCTAGAACACCCCACTAAGCCACAATCCCAAAACCTATGAAAAACCCCCATATATAAACACAACACAAAATAAACCCATGTCACACCCTGGCCTGACCAAATAAATATATAAACACAAAATACTAAGACCAGGGCGTGACAACAGATCTCAAATTCAACTGTTCAGAGGAGACTGTGTGAATCAGGCCTTCATGGTCGAATTGCTGCAAATTAACCACTACTAAAGGACACCAATAATAAGAAGAGACTTGCTTGGGCCAAGAAACATGAGCAATGGACATTAGACCAGTGGAAATCTGTCCTTTGGTCTGGAGAGTCCAAATTAGAGATTTTGTTGAACGGATGATCTCCGCATGTGTGGTTCCCACCGTGAAGCATGGAGGAGGTGATGGTTTGGGGGGCTTTGCTGATGATTCTGTCTGTGATATATTTATGAGTTGGACCGTAGAGTGAAGGAAAAGCAGCCAAAAAGTGCTCTGCATATGTGGGAACTCCTTCAAGACTGTTGGAAAAGCATTTCAGGTCAAGCTGGTAGAGAGCATGCCAAGAGTGTGCAAAGCT
Organism: Oncorhynchus tshawytscha; assembly: GCF_018296145.1. NCBI lineage: Eukaryota > Metazoa > Chordata > Actinopteri > Salmoniformes > Salmonidae > Oncorhynchus > Oncorhynchus tshawytscha. The sequence goes on along the minus strand of NC_056438.1, from coordinate 60,748,877 downwards.
GTCATCAAGGCAAAGGGTGGCTACTTTGAAGAATCTCGAATATATAATATATTTTGATTTGTTTAACAATATTTTGTTTACTAAATTATTCCATATGTGTTATTTCATAGTTTTCATGTCTTCGCTATTATTCTAAAATGTGGAAAATTATAAAAATAAAGAAAAACCCTTGAATGAGTAGGTGTGTCCAAACTTTTGACTGGTAGTGTATGTATTCACACCCCTGAGTTAATACATGTAAGAATAACTTTTGGCAATGATTACAGCTGTAGGTCTTTTGGGGTAAGTCTCTGAAATTTGCACACCTGGATTGTAAAATATTTGTTCATTATTCTTTAAAAAATTATTCAAGCTCCGTCAAGGTGTTGTTGATCATTGCTAGACAACCATTTTCAAGTCTTGCCATAGATTTCCAAGCCGATTTAAGTCAAACTGTAGTTAGGTTTCTCAGGAGCATTCAAATGTCGTCTTGATAAGCAACTCCAGTGTATATTTGCTTTTTTGTTTTTGTTTATTGTCCTGCTGAAAGGTATATTTGTCTCACAGAGTCTGTTTGCTCTATTTAGTTTATTTTTATCCTAAAAGCCTCCCTAGTCCTTCCCGATGACAATACCTATAACATGATGCAGCTACCACCATGCTTGAAAATATTAAGAGTGGTACTCAGTGATGTGTTGGTTTGGATTTGGCCCAAACATAATGCTTTTTTTAATTCAAGACATACATTTAATTGCTTTTACACCTTTTTTCAGTTTTACTTTTGTGCTTATTATAAACAGGATGCATGTTTTGGAATATTTGTATTCTGTACATTATTCCATCTTTTCACTCTGTCGTGTAGGTTAGTATTGTGGAGTAACAGCAATGTTATTGATCCATCCTCAGTTTTCTCCTATCACAGCCATTGAAGTCTGTAACTGTTTTAAATTCATATTTGGCCTCAATTTGAAATCCCTCAGCGGTTACCTTCCTCTCCGGCAAACTGAATTAGTAAGGATGCCTGTAAATGTGAAGTGACTGGGTGTATTGATATACCATCTAACTTCACCATGCTCAAAGGGATATTCAATGTCTGCTTTTTTTTACCCAACTACCAATAGGTGCCCTTCTTTGTGAGGTATTGGAACACCTTCCTGGTCTTTGTGGTTGAATCTGTGTTTGAAATTCACTGCTCGACTGAGGGACCTTACAGATAATTGTATGTGTGGGATACAGAGATGAGGTAATTAAACTAGTATTGCACACGGAGTCTATGAAAATTATTATGTGACTTGTTAAGCATATTTTTACTCCTGAACTTATTAAGGCTTGCCATAACAAAGGGGTTGAATACTTAATGACTTAAGACCCAAGATTTCAGATTTAAATGTTTTATTAATATGTAAAAATGTCTAAAAACCTAATTCCACTTTGACATTATCGGGTATTGTCTGTAGTCCAGTGACACTCAATCTCAGGCTGTAACTCAACAAAATGTGGAAATTATCGAGGAGTGTGAATACTGTAAGGCACTGCAGTATATTGCCTTGTGATCTGGGAGGAGGGCCAAAGGATCCATCAGACACAATTATAGGGGAAGGAGAGAATAATTCCCCCTATACACACTGCTGCTGAGGCCATTGTCCCTTTGGTTCTCTGGGCTCCGGGCTATCTCTCTGATTTAGCTTCTCCTGCTGCGGTTTTGCCAGTCCAGTGTGGATGGGTGCATTAACACACACAGGCACAATGGTTGGATTGATATGGGTTGAAAGTGACCCTCTGCTCTCACCAGGCACTCAGCGACCAACAGATCCACCAGGATTAAGTCACAGGGTTCTCCTACTGATCTTAATTGCTCAGTGACCCTGGCTCAGCCTCAGCTCGGCGTTGAGCTGAGCTGCCGGCCTGCCTGCCTTACACTGGTCCCCTGAGGGTGTATTACGAGTGCACCCTTCACCTAATCGCTTGCTCTGTCCTATTTCCTTTCCTCACTGCACAGTTTGTTCACATATAGTGACAGCTAGCCCAGGCACTGGGGCACTGTCATCTCTGTCCTGCTCATCTCTGTCTCTCTGAAACACCTCAAGTCATAACCATAGTATCTTATTTTTATTTATTTAACCTTTATTTAACTAGCTAAGTCAGTTAAGAATAAGAATACATTTGCATTTACAATGACGGCCTACCAAAAGGCAAAAGGCCTCCTGTGGGGACAGGGGCTGGGATAAAAATAAAAAAAATAATAATAATAATAATAATATATATATATATATATATATATATATATAGGACAAAACACACATCACAAAAAGAGAGACAACACAACGGAAATGGGTCTTCCAAATGGACAATGACCCCAAGCATACTTCCAAAGTTGTAGCAAAATGGCTTAAGGACAACAAAGTCAAGGTATTGGAGTGGCCATCACAAAGCCCTGACCTCAATCGTAAAGAAAATGTGTGGGCAGAACTAAAAAACGTGTGTGAAAAGGAGGCCTACAAATTTGACTCACCATTCATTACCAGATTCAGCTGATGTCTAGCACTTAAGGAATGATTTGTACCAAATACAATACTCTTAGTTTTAGAGATGTTCAGGACCAGTTTGTTACTGCCCACCCATTCCAAAAGAGACTGCAACTCTTTGTTAAGGGTTTCAGTGACTTCATTAGCTGTAGTTGCTGATGCTTATATGGTTGAATCATCAGCATACATGGACACACATGCTGTGTTTAATGCCAGTGGCAGGTAATTTGTAAAACTAGAAAAGAGCAGAGGGCCTAGAGAGCTGCCCTGCGGTACACCACACGTTACATGTTTAACATTAGAGAAGCTTCTGTTAAGGTATCTAGGACACAGGTTCCGCTAACGGAACCCCCCCCCCAACATTCCGCTGAAAAGGCAGCGTGGGAAATTTTAAAATATTTTTTAGAAATATTTACCTTTCACACATTAACAAGTCCAATACAGCAAATGAAAGATAAACATCTTCTTAATCTACCCATCGTGTCTGATTTTTAAAATGTTTTACAGCGAAAACACAACATATAGTTATGTTAGATCACCACCAAATCCCAAAAAACACACAGCCATTTTTTCCCAGCCAAAGATAGAGTCACAAAAGCAGAATTAGAGATACAATTAATCTCTAACCTTTGATAATCTTCATCAGATGACACTCATAGGACATCATGTTACACAATACATTTATGTTTTGTTTCGATAATATGCATATTTATATCCGCAGATCTCGGTTAACATTTGCGCCATGTTCAGGAATTCCTCCAAAATATCCGGAGTAATTACAGAGATCTACGTCAGATAACAGAAATAGTCATCATAAACTTTGACGAAAGATACATGTTTTAAATATAATTAAAGATACAATAATCTGAGACGGCGCTCAGACATACATGTATTTCTCCGCCATGTTGGAGTGCAAGGAATCCTAGTTCCACAACATATAGTTATGTTAGATCACCACCAAATCCAAAAAAACACAGCCATTTTTCCCAGCCAAAGATAGAGTCACAAAAGCAGAATTAGAGATACAATTCATCTCTAACCTTTGATAATCTTCATCAGATGACACTCATAGGACATCATGTTACACAATACATTTATGTTTTGTTTCGATAATATGCATATTTATATCCGCAGATCTCGGTTAACATTTGCGCCATGTTCAGAAATTGCTCCAAAATATCCGGAGTAATTACAGAGATCTACGTCAGATAAAAGAAATACTCATCATAAACTTTGACGAAAGATACATGTTTTAAATATAATTAAAGATGCAATAATCTGAGACGGCGCTCAGACATACATATATTTCTCTGCCATGTTGGAGTGCAAGGAATCCTAGTTCCGCAATTAATCATTGTTTTGTTTCATAATGTCCATTACTAGTGTCCAATTAGCTCATTTAGATGTGCAGCCAGACTTATTAGCCACTCCATTTGCCCAATACTTTCAACCATACATTTCTTCAATTCCTCATCAATCCATGGAGTCTTAAAAGTTCTAACAGTCCATTTCTAAACCTGTTGTGACTCGGGGGCAGTATTTTCATTTTTGGAAAAATAACGTTCCCGTAGTAAACAGGATATTTTGTCAGGACAAGATGCTAGAATATGCATATAATTGACAGCTTAGGATAGAAAACACTCTAAAGTTTCCAAAACTGTAAGAATATTGTCTGTGAGTATAACAGAACTGATATTGCAGGCGAAAGCCTGAGAAAAATCCAATCCGGAAGTGCCCCATGTTTTGAAAGCGCTGCGTTCCAATGAGTCCCTATTGAGCTGTGAATGGGCTATCAACCAGATTACTCTTTCTCCGTATTCCCGAAGGTGTCTACAGCGTTGTGACTTAGTTTTACGCATTTATGTTGAAGAATACCCGTAAGCGGCTACATTGCGCAAGTGGTCACCTGATGCTGCCAGAGAGATTCTCGCGTAAAACACAGAGGTAGCCATTACTCCATTCGGTCCTACTGAAAAATGAATTGTCCCGATGGATATATTATCGAATAGATATTTGAAAAGCTCATCAAAGGTAAACGATTTAATTCGATTGCTTTTCTGATTTCCGTGACCAAGTTACCTGCTGCTAGCTGGACAAAATGCAATGCTAGGCTAACGATAAACTTACACAAATGCTTGTCTAGCTTTGGCTGTAAAGCATATTTTGAAAATCTGAGGTGACAGGGTGATTAACAAAAAGATAAGCTGTGTCTCAATATATTTCATTTGTGATTTTCATGAATAGGAATATTTTCTAGGGATATTTATGTCTGTTGCGTTATGCTAATTCACTTGGCTACATAGCTGATGCATGCTGGACGGTCCATTAATCACGGTACTCCATTCTGCTTGTTTATGTTTTATCTGTCGGCCCCAGCTGCACTCAGGCTCTGTGTGTAGTTAATCCGACCCTCCCTGCCTAGTCATCGCCATTTTACCTGCTGTTGTTGTGCTAGCTGATTAGCTGTTGTTGTCTCACCTACTGTTTTAGCTACTGTTTTAGCTAGCTCCCCCAATTCAATACCTGTGATTACTGTATGCCTCGCTGTATGTCTCTCTCAAATGTCAATATGCCTTGTATACTGTTGTTCAGGTTAGTTATCATTGTTTTAGTTTACAATGGAGCCCCTAGTTCCACTCTTCATACCCCTGATACCTCCTTTGTCCCACCTCCCACACATGCGGTGACCTCACCCATTACAACCAACATGTCCAGAGATACAACCTCTCTCATCATCACCCAGTGCCTGGGCTTACCTCCGCTGTACCCGCACCCCACCATACCCCTATCTGCGCATTATGCCCTGAATATATTCTACCATGCCCAGAAATCTGCTCCTTATATTCTCTGTCCCCAACGCTCTAGGCGACCAGTTTTGATAGCCTTTAGCCGCACCCTCATTCTACTCCTCCTCTGTTCCGCGGGTGATGTGGAGGTAAACCCAGGCCCTGCATGTCCCCAGGCACCCTCATTTGTTGACTTCTGTGATCGAAAAAGCCTTGGTTTCATGCATGTCAACATCAGAAGCCTCCTCCCTAAGTTTGTTTTACTCACTGCTTTAGCACACTCTGCTAACCCTGATGTCCTTGCCGTGTCTGAATCCTGGCTCAGGAAGGCCACCAAAAATTCTGAGATTTCCATACCCAACTATAACATTTTCCATCAAGATAGAACTGCCAAAGGGGGAGGAGTTGCAGTTTACTGCAGAGAGAGCCTGCAAAGTAATGTCATACTTTCCAGATCCATACCCAAACAGTTTGAACTACTAATTTTGAAAATGACTCTCTCCAGAAATAAGTCTCTCACTGTTGCCGCCTGCTACCGACCCCCCTCAGCTCCCAGCTGTGCCCTGGACACCATTTGTGAATTGATCGCCCCCCATCTAGCTTCAGAGTTTGTTCTGTTAGGTGACCTAAACTGGGATATGCTTAACACCTCGGCAGTCCTACAATCTAAGCTAGATGCCCTCAATCTCACACAAATCATCAAGGAACCCACCAGGTACAACCTTAAATCTGTAAACAAGGGCACCCTCATAGACGTCATCCTGACCAACTGGCCCTCCAAATACACCTCTGCTGTCTTCAACCAGGATCTCAGCGATCACTGCCTCATTGCCTGTATCCGCTACGGAGCCGCAGTCAAACTACCACCCCTCATCACTGTCAAACGCTCCCTAAAACACTTCTGTGAGCAGGCCTTTCTAATCGACCTGGCCCGGGTATCCTGGAAGGACATTGACCTCATCCCGTCAGTTGAAGATGCCTGATCATTCTTTAAAAGTAACTTCCTCACCATTTTAGATAAGCATGCTCCGTTCAAAAAATGCAGAACTAAGAACAGATACAGCCCTTGGTTCACTCCAGACCTGACTGCCCTCAACCAGCACAAAAATATCCTGTGGCGGACTGCAATAGCATCGAATAGTCCCCGCGATATGCAACGGTTCAGGGAAGTCAGGAACCAATACACGCAGTCAGTCAGGAAAGCTAAGGCCAGCTTCTTCAGGCAGAAGTTTGCATCCTGTAGCTCCAACTCCAAAAAGTTCTGGGACACTGTGAAGTCCATGGAGAACAAGAGCACCTCCTCCCAGCTGCCCACTGCACTGAGGCTAAGTAACACGGTCACCACCGATAAATCCATGATTATCGAAAACTTCAATAAGCATTTCTCAACAGCTGGCCATGCCTTCCGCCTGGCTACTCCAACCTCAGCCAACAGCTCCCCCCCCCCCGCAGCTACTCGCCCAAGCCTCTCCAGGTTCTCCTTTACCCAAATCCAGATAGCAGATGTTCTGAAAGAGCTGCAAAACCTGGACCCGTACAAATCAGCTGGGCTTGACAATCTGGCCCCTCTATTTCTGAAACTATCCGCCGCCATTGTCGCAACCCCCATTACCAGCCTGTTCAACCTCTCTTTCATATCGTCTGAGATCCCCAAGGATTGGAAAGCTGCCGTAGTCATCCCCCTCTTCAAAGGGGGAGACACCCTGGACCCAAACTGTTACAGACCTATATCCATCCTGCCCTGCCTATCTAAGGTCTTCGAAAGCCAAGTCAACAAACAGGTCACTGAACATCTCGAATCCCACCGTCCCTTCTCCTCTGTGCAATCTGGTTTCCGAGCCAGTCACGGGTGCACCGCAGCCACGCTCAAGGTACTAAACGATATCATAACCGCCATCGATAAAAGACAGTACTGTGCAGCCATCTTCATCGACCTTGCCAAGGCTTTCGACTCTGTCAATCACCATATTCTTATCGGCAGACTCCGTAGCCTTGGTTTTTCGGATGACTGCCTTGCCTGGTTCACCAATTACTTTGCAGACAGAGTTCAGTGTGTCAAATCGGAGGGCATGCTGTCCGGTCCTCTGGCAGTCTCTATGGGGTGCCACAGGGTTCAACCCTCGGGCCGACTCTTTTCTCTGTATATATCAATGATGTTGCTCTTGCTGCGGGCAATTCCCTGATCCACCTCTACGCAGACGACACCATTCTATATACTTCCGGCCCGTCCTTGGACACTGTGCTATCTAACCTCCAAACGAGCTTCAATGCCATACAACACTCCTTCCATGGCCTCCAACTGCTCTTAAACGCTAGTAAAACCAAATGCATGCTTTTCAACCGTTCGCTGCCTGCACCCGCACGCCTGACCAGCATCACCACCCTGGATGGTTCCGACCTTGAATATGTGGACATCTATAAGTACCTAGGTGTCTGGCTAGACTGTAAACTCTCCTTCCAGACTCATATCAAACATCTCCAATCGAAAATCAAATCAAGAATCGGCTTTCTATTCCGCAACAAAGCCTCCTTCACTCACGCCGCCAAACTTACCCTAGTAAAACTGACTATCCTACCGATCCTCGACTTCGGCGATGTCATCTACAAAATTGCTTCCAACACTCTACTCAGCAAACTGGATGCAGTTTATCACAGTGCCATCCGTTTTGTCACTAAAGCACCTTATACCACCCACCACTGCGACTTGTATGCTCTAGTCGGCTGGCCCTCGCTACATATTCGTCGCCAGACCCACTGGCTCCAGGTCATCTACAAGTCCATGCTAGGTAAAGCTCCGCCTTATCTCAGTTCACTGGTCACGATGGCAACACCCATCCGTAGCACGCGCTCCAGCAGGTGTATCTCACTGATCATCCCTAAAGCCAACACCTCATTTGGCCGCCTTTCATTCCAGTTCTCTGCTGCCTGTGACTGGAACGAATTGCAAAAATCGCTAAAGTTGGAGACTTTTATCTCCCTCACCAACTTCAAACATCAGCTATCTGAGCAGTTAACCGGATCGCTGCAGCTGTACATAGTCTATCGGTAAATAGCCCACCCATTTTTACCTACCTCATCCCGATACTGTTTTTCTTTATTTACTTTTCTGCTCTTTTGCACACCAATATCTCTACCTGTACATGACCATCTGATCATTTATCACTCCAGTGTTATTAATCTGCAAAATTGTAATTATTCGCCTACCTCCTCATGCCTTTTGCACACAATGTATATAGACTCCCCTTTTTTTTCCTACTGTGTTATTGACTTGTTAATTGTTTACTCCATGTGTAACTCTGTTGTCTGTTCACACTGCTATGCTTTATCTTGGCCAGGTCGCAGTTGCAAATGAGAATTTGTTCTCAACTAGCCTACCTGGTTAAATAAAGGTGAAATAAAATAAAAATTAAAAAAATTAAAAATAATTAGTTTCAGGCGATGATTACGCTCCCGCATGCGGGATGGGGAGTCACTAGAGGCAGGTGCATGTTTATCAATAATTGGAAGAAGCAATTTCATAAATTCATCAAGTGCAATGTCTGGATGCTCCTCATTAATCAACAAATATTTTTAACATCATCCACATAGGAGTCACAGCAAAATCGTTTGTATGATCTCTTATACACTATTTTAGGCCCAGCTGTTGGAACTTTGGCTTTCCTGGATCTAGCCACTATATTGTGATCACTGCATCCAATGGGTACAGATACAGCTTTAAAACAAAGTTCTACAGTATTAGTAAAAATGTGATTGATCTTGTTCCTGTAGTGTTTGTAAACACCCTGGTAGGTTGATTAATAACCTGAACCAGATTACAGGCATTGGTTACAGTAAGACGCTTCCTCTTGAGCGGACTGCTTGATGAAAACCAGTCGATATTCAGGTCCCCAAGAAAGTAGAACTCTCTGTTTACATCACATACACTATCAAGCATTTCACACATATTATTTAGATACTGACTGTTAGCACTTGGTGGCCTATAGCAACACCCCAATAGAAAAGGCTTTAGATGTGCCAAGTGAACCTGCAACCACAACACTTCAATAACACTTGACATAAGATCTTCTCTAAGCATTATAGGGATATAGCTCTGAATATATACAGCAACACCTCCCCCATAAGCATTTCTGTCTCTTCTATAAATGTTATATCCTTGTATTGCTACTAATGTATCATCAAATGAATTATCTAAGTGAGTCTCAGAAATTGAAAATATATGAATGTTTTCTGATGTTAGCAAGTTATTGATTTCATGAACCTTATTTCTAAGGATACATATATTAATATGGGCTATTTTCAGGCCTTTCCTGGGTAGCTTATCAGAGACAGACATAACACTAAAATGAGCAGACAAAGCAATGGAGAAAGAAATATACATTCAGCAGTCAATTAATAAATTGTTGTGTGGGGTTGAGGCTATGAACCATAGGTTTGGCTCTCTCACACATGGCACGACCCCACAATAGTTATAATAAAATAACAAATATTTGAATATTCCTGTAGAACTGTAAAAAAAGGGTGAGATCATTTTAGCTTTACAAACAAGTGCTTTCATATATGCATGGCGGGCCTCGTTTCGCTGGAGCAGTGTAAAACAAGCTTTATGTCAATGACCCAGCCTTAACGAGTTTTGTTAATTTACATATCGAATTTGATTTACCAAAATCAGTTTCACCATTTATTTATTTAGTCTCTGCCTAAAGTGGCCTCTTTTCTCTTCTTTGGTGCTGCATTTCAGTCAGCGATGTTTTCTCTCGGTAGCGGTCCATGGTCTTGAAATCAAATCATCTGAGAGAGACAGAGAGAGATAGAGAGTGAGATTAGGATGTAGTCTATTTAAATAAAACAAATACAAAGTAAACAGGTGATGGATAATTGAGTAATCTTACAAATGAATGCGAGTGTATGATCAACACTTACCTTTTATTCAGACAAGTTGACTTGCCTGGTTTTCCTGGCAGCAAAAGCATGCACTGCTTCTTGGAGGTTGATTTTGTAAGCCAACTCGTGTTCAATTGATATGGTGGAGAGTCCATTGAGTCTCTCTTGACTCATAGTAGAGCGCAGGTAGTTTCTGATGAGTTTGAGCTTGGAGAATGTGCACTCTCCACTTGCCACTGTCACCGGGAGTGTGAGAAGAACTCTCAGAGCCACAAAGGTATTGGGAGACAAGGAGGCCATTTGGTGTCTGGATATGTACTCCAGTGTGTCGAGTGGTTTTGCCTCTGTCCAGTCTCCTGCTCAAGACTTTGAGCTCATTTCACAGATATGTTGCATCGATGTCCCTGGAATCCCTGTATGTAAGGGCCCCCTCCAATGTTGTGCAGTCCCTGGTAAGTGCTGCAGTGTCCATGTCCTTGATGGTGGAGATGTTGTACAGGATGCTGAAAGCACTGCTGTGCTCTTCAAGCTGTGTAAAGCACTTGTTGACGGACTGAATAACAGAATCAAGAATCTGATTAAAGAAATGTACTTAGAATTTTTGCTGAGGGTCAGTCACAGGCTCATCCTCTCCCTCGTAGCCAAACTGACTCCTTTTCTTCCTGGGACGGACTGTGAGCTGCACTGGGAAACAGGGCTCATTACCCATCTCCTCTGACAACTCTTTTGCGCTTGCTAATGCGCTAGCGAAAGCTGCATCGGAGTGGTATTCTTGGTTGAGTTCAATTGAGCCACTGCTAGTGAAAGATTGAAACTCACCACCTGCAAACTCTTACTGGAGATGTTCACTTCGAACAAGATGTCATACCAAAAAAACACTGCGCACATGAAGACAACGTTGTTCATCTTGGAGGCAATACTGTTTGCCTCCAACCTTGTTTTACCACCACAGCTGACTGTGAGCTTGGTGTCGGTGGCGATCAACAACAGGGCATCATAAATCTCCCCGAGTTGGTATCGCACAGATTTTACCGCCTCCATCCAGCTCTCCCATCTCGTGGCGCTGAGGAGTTTCACTGTGAGTCCATCTTTTATGTGCTCTTTCACCATGTTCCAGCAGAGTGTAGATCCAGATAAAAATAGCACAGATTCATCCAGTTCCTGGTTTCATCCCTGACCCGTGTGTTAAAAGTTTGCAGCTAAAACAGAAAGCGGAATCGTTGTGATTGGAATAGGCAAGCCATGGTCTCTCCACTCTCTTCCCGTTCGCCATTCTCCTATTGTAGTGGGCCACCGAAAACCTTCATTGCCCCTCATCTCTTAGGAAATTCTCCTCTTTATCCTGATGTGGCCCAGCCTGCACTAACATGTCTCGTAAAGATCCATTCATATATTTTGGCCACTCACCGGGATCTTTTATGTTTTTTGACTGGGAGTCGGATTTAGCAGCAGCACCACCACTGTCATCTGGGACGGAGAGCGACGAATCTGAGTCCGGGTCCAAGATAGTAGTCTTCACTGGCATTGTTTGGAGGTGTGGCTAGGCCTGGTGCAACCACCTGTTATTTTCCAGCCAGAGTGCTGTTATCATCGGTGGAAGTGCATGGCTCTGACTCCTCCGGTTTGCCCTCTTTGTTGCTAGAATCAGCGAACAGGGGCACGTTGTCCTTGATGAATGGCCTGTCCTCGGAGGCTTGTCATTCTCCACACCAGCTGATGGACATTGCTGCACGCTGATGAATTTCAGCAGCGAATTTCTTTGGTTTAGAGTTTGTGCCTATTCTCTCATTTGTTTAAAAAATATATTTGCTGTCTTTTAGACATGGTAGCAAATTGTTTAAAATCTCTATAGCTTACTTTTAGCTAAAATTATATCCACTAGTAGTAGCTAGCTAACATTAACAGAATAAGATTAGGCTACTGCCTTTATCACTAATCGTGTTCGTCACACACAAACATAAAAAACAATACAATCATTCAAATGGCAGATCCATTTTTATTAATGTTTCCCAATTGGATAATCCCATATAAACACACACATCACCATAGCTACCAAGCATAGAGGGAGTGAATTTCGGGAGAAGCGGGAATTGGGTGTGGACTGGAACTGCAGCAACACTATGAGATGGTGGCTGGGGTGCCGCCGGCAGTGCAGTAGACAATCAGGGGCGCCGGAGGGCGGCAGCCAATTGTCAAAATGCCGCTCCAAATTAAAGTGCAGCCATAGCGGCTGCTTAATCTTGCCTAATGGGAGGCCCGTCCCTGGTCCTATAATGAGCATTGGTCGCAAATTTGATGGCCGAATGGTAAAGACGGTACATCTTTACCGCTATACATCTAGCCGCTCGAGAGCACACTTACCTGTCGATCTATAAATTATGTCTCTGTAATCTAGCATGGGATGGTCATCTGAATCAGGGTTAGTTTGGCAGCTGGGGTGAAAGAGGAGCGATTACGATAGAGCAAACCAAGTCTAGATTTTACTTTAGCCTTTGATATGTGCTGAAAGAAGGACAGTGTACCATCTAGCCATACTCCCAAGTACTTGTATGAGGTGACAACCTCAAGCTCTAAACCATCAGAGGTAGTAATCACAACAGTGGGGAGAGGGGCATTCTTCTTACCAAACCACATGACCTTTGTTTTAAAAGGTATTCAGAACAAGGTTAAGGGCAGAGAAAGCTTGTTGGACACTAAGAAAGCTTTATTGTAGAGCGTTTAACACAAAATCCAGGGAGGGGCCAGCTAAGTATAAGCCTGTATCATCTGTATATAAATGGATGAGAGAGCTTCCTACTGCCTGAGCTATGTTGTTGATGTAAATTGAGAAGAGCGTGGGCCCTAGGATCGAGCCTTGGGGTACTCCCTTGGTGACAGGCAGTGGCTGAGACAGCAAATGTTCTGACTTTAATGAAGTGGTGATTAAAGAGCTCAGTTATGCACTTCTTGTCAGTAACAACCATATCATCAACGTTAAGGGACAGGGGCAGCTGTTAGGAGGGTTTATTCTCCAGGTCTTTAACCATTAATCAGAACTTCTTGGAGTTAGACCCACAGATAGAGAACTGCTTCTTAAAGTAACTAACTTTGGCCTTCCGGATAGCCTGAGTGCACTTATTTCTCATTTACCTGAACAAGACCCAGTCAGCCTGAGTATGCTTGTGCCAAGCCTTTCGCCAAATGCAATTTTTGAGATGGAGTAACTTTGCAAGATCACGGTTGAGCCAGGGGCTAAACCTGTTTTTAATTCTCATTTCCTTCACAATATCACTGAACATGTCAAAAAAGAAGATCCAAGCTGTTACGCCCTGATCTGTTTCACCTGTCTTTGTGATTGTCTCCACCCTCCTCAAGGTGTCGCCCATCTTCCCCATTATCCCTTGAGTATTATGCCTGTGTTTGCTGTCTGTCTGCTGCCAGTTCGTCTTGTTTATTCATGCCTACCAGTGTTTTGTCTCGGCTCCTGCTTTTTCCAGTTTCTCTTTTTCTCGTAATCCTGGTTTTTGACCCTTACATATCCTGAGGCTGTAACCACCTACCTGACCCCTCTGCCTGTCCCTGAGCATGACCACCAACCTGTACCATTGATCCACCTCTGGATTACCAACCTGACCTGACCCTGACCCTGACCTGACTCTACCTTGGCTTCTACTCTGGATTATCGACCCCTGCCTTCCTTGACCTGTGATTTTCCTGCCCCTGTTACAATAAACATTGTAACTTCACACAGTCTGCACTTGGGTCTTACCTTGGTACCTGATACATGCGTTTTAAACAGAGGGGATAAAGCTGATTCTATAGCCATTTACAGAGGCCAGGTCATGAAGGAAGGTTTGCTCATTAATGTTTTTAGCAAGCGTCTATGACAAATCAGGACAGGTCGTTTCACTGAGCAGCCGTTACAAACACAGGTTGTAAAAACAGTGATCACTAAGGTCATTACAGAAAACACCAGACTGATACTTATCAGGATTATTTGTGAGGATAACATTATTGGGTTGTCAGTGCACAAACAGAGGGCAGAAAGTGTATGTACAGATGTATGAAGTCAAGTTTGCTCCAGCAGGAAAATAATCCTGCAGCAAGGGGAAATGTGAATTGCTATGTGAATTATAATTAATGGACTTTTTTGTAGGGGTGATACGTTGTTTTGTTAGGGCAAATCAAGTCTGACATTTTAAAGTGGAAATTACAAATTTTAGAAGCCTTTTAAAACCTTAAATATACTACAAGTTTGCTTTTCCTGCCGTGCAAAACCTCTTAGAGGTTAGGGTCATTTTTTTCAACTTTTTGATAAAAGCGTGCATAATTTCAACGCCCTGCTACTCATGCCAGGAATATAGTATATGCATGTGATTAGTATGAATAGATAGAAAACAGTTTGAAGTTTATAAAACTGGTTAAATCATGCCTGTGACTATAACAGAACGTGTGTAGCAGGCAAAACACCAAGGAAAAACTGTTCACAAAAAAAATATATACATATCCCTCCGCCAGTTCCCTGTATTGTCTATGGCAAGGGAAATTAGATAGCGCCCAGTTTACAGTTCCTACAGCTTCCACACGATGTCGCCAGTCTTGGGAATTGGGTTGAAGTTAATCTTTGTTGAAATGAAGAATAGGCACTTCCTGTCAGAGGGTACACGGTGGAAAGTTATGAAAGAGAGAAAATCGTCCATGATTTCTTGACTTGCTGCTATTGAATACAGATCGCCCCGTCATCAATTTGATCCATTATTAACGTTTACAAATACCTAAAGTTGAATTACAAAAGTAGTTTGAAGTATTTTGGCAAAGTTTATAGGCAACTTTTTTAATTTAAAAAAATGACGTTGCGTTTTGGAAAGCTGTTTTTTTCTGGATCAGACGGGATTTATAAATGGACATTTTGGGTATACATGGACGGAATTAATCGAAAAAAAGAACCAATTGTGATGTTTATGGGACATATTGGAGTGCCAACAAAGAAGATCGTCAAAGGTAATGTATGTTTTATATTTTATTTCTGCATTTTGTGTAGCGCCGGCTACGCTAATTCTTTTGTTTACGTCTCGTTCAGGTATTTCGGGGGGGTGCATGCTATCAGATAATAGCTTCTCATGCTTTCGCCGAAAAGCATTTTTAAAATCTGACATGTTGGCTCAATTCACAATGAGTGTAGCTTTAATTGAGTACCCTGTATGTGTGATTTAATGAAAGTTTGAGTTTTATCTCGTACTATTTGAATTTGGCGCTACGCATTTCCACAGGCTATTGGCCAGGAGAGACGCTAGCGTCTCTATAGCCGTAAGAGTTAAGAGCAAATTCTTATTTACAATGACGGCCAAACCCGGACGACGCTGGTCCAATTGTGCACTGCCTTATGGGACTCCCAATCACAGCCGGATGTGATTCATTCTGGATTCAAACCAGGGACTGTAGTGACGCCTCTTGCACTGAGATGCAGTGCCTTAGATCGCTGCGCCACTGTGGAACAACCAATATTTAGAAACAGATTGTAATATTGAGATACAGATTGTACACATGCACTGGAGAGCTTTGTTCTGATCCGATACTGTAAATCTCCATGATCTGTCATACCAGCATTTGTGACTCCCCAATGGGAAAGTAACCACTTTGAAAGTTGATCACAAAATGGCATAAATTTGGTCATCTTCATGAGTGTTTAGCCTTTATTCGGTCCTTAGAGTCTCTGTCATCTAGTGCCTCAGAGTCTATAGTGACTCCCCATCCCGCATGCGGGAGCGTAAACATCGACTGACACTAATTAGCATAACACAACGGACATAAATATTCGCAAATTATGGTGGAAAATAAGTATTTGGTCACCTACAAACAAGCAAGATTTCTGGCTCTCACAGACCTGTAACTTCTTCTATAAGAGGCTCCTCTGTCCTCCACTCGTTACCTGTATTAATGGCACCTGTTTGAACTTGTTTTCAGTATAAAAGACACCTGTCCACAACCTCAAACTGTCACACTCCAAACCACTATGGCCAAGACCAAAGAGCTGTCAAAGGACACCAGAAACAAAATTGTAGACCTGCACCAGGCTGGGAAGACTGAATCTGCAGTAGGTAAGCAGCTTGGTTTGAAGAAATCTACTGTGGGAGCAATTATTAGGAAATGGAAGACATACAAGACCACTGATAATCTCCCTCGATCTGGGGCTCCACGCAAGATTTCACCCCGTGGGGTCAAAATGATCACAAGAACGGTGAGCAAAAATCCCATAACTACACAGGGTAACCTAGTGAATGACCTGCAGAGAGCTGGGACCAAAGTAACAAAGCCTACCATCAGTAACACACTACACCGCCAGGGACTCAAATCCTGCAGTGCCAGATGTGTCCCCCTGCTTAAGCCAGTACATGTCCAGGCGCATCTGAAGTTTGCTAGAGAGCATTTGGATGATCCAGAGGAAGATTGGGAGAATGTCATATGGGCAGATGAAACCAAAAAATAACTTTTTGGTAAAAACTCAACTCGTCGTGTTTGGAGGACAAAGAATGCTGAGTTGCATCCAAAGAACACCATACCTACTGTGAAGCATGGGGGTGGAAACATCATGCTTTGGGGATGTTTTTCTGCAAAGGGACCAGGACGACTGATCCGTGTAAAGGAAAGAATGAATGGGGCCATGTATCGTGAGATTTTGAGTGAAAACCTCCTTCCACCAGTAATGGCATTGAAGATGAAACGTGGCTGGGTCTTTCAGCATGACAATGATCCCAAACACACTGCTCGGGCAACGAAGGAGTGGCTTTGTAAGAAGTATTTCAAGGTCCTGGAGTGGCCTAGCCAGTCTCCAGATCTCAACCCCATAGAAAATCTTTGGAGGGAGTTGAAAGTCCCCAGCAACAGCCCCAAAACATCACTGCTCTAGAGGAGATCTGCATGGGGGAATGGGCCTAAATACCAGCAACAGTGTGTGAAAACCTTGTGAAGACTTACAGAAAACGTTTGACCTCTGTCATTGCCAACAAAGGGTATATTAAAAAGTATTGAGATAAACTTCTGTTATTGACCAAATACTTATTTTCCAACAATAATTTGCAAATAAATTCATTAAAAATCCTACAATGTGATTTTCTGGATTTTTTTTCTCATTTTGTCTCTCATAGTTGAAGTGTACCTATGATGAAAATTACAGGCCTCTCTCATCTTTTTAAGTGGGAGAACTTGCACAATTGGTGGCTGACTAAATACTTTTTTGCCCCACTGTATATATATGTTATTGCACATAATAGGAAGTTATTTTCGACAGCATATCCAAGTTGAGCCTCTATATTTTTCTCTTTCCTTTCCCTCTCTTACTAAACTACCTTAAGTGCCCTCACATGTCATCGTTTTCACAGGCCAGTGGCTATCCTTGCAGAGGCTGAGAGGAAGAAGAAATCATCTCAGATATGTCAATGCTGAGGCATTGCAAGTGCCTGCACTAACGGCAGAAATGGAGTCATCAACTATTTTTTTTTGGCCTTTCGCGATTTTTTTTCTATATATTGTTTTCTTAGTGGCTCTCACTTTTTTTGATAGCTACTTTATTAAGGAAAATGTACTTAGTGTGACTGTGATATGTGGTTGTCCCACCTAGCTATCTTAAGATGAATGCACTAAATCTAAGTCGCTCAGGAAAAGAGCGTCTGCTAAATTTGAGTTAGAGTGTCCGCCATAACTTGTGATTTCAGACTTCGAGCCTGTGTGCCCACCTTGTATAGGCTTCAGATGTTGTCGCGGCTGTACAGTTGTGTCCATGGCAACATTGTGTCATGTTGTGCTGATTCTAGTGAAGCTGCTGATGATTTGAGCCTTATGGTGTCCCTGTACTACTGTGGAAAAGTAACTGAAAGGAAACAAATGTCCCCGTGGACAACCTTGAATAAGGATGTGCAGCAAATAAATACTGTGTGTTATAAAAGGATGAAGAGTATCCAAGGATATAACAACATCAGTTTTTGCTCAGGAATGAACTTTTCCAATAAATGTTCTAACCACTTCAAAATCCTCAGAAGAAAGAACATCTTATTATTACAAAAAATCTCAAATGATTACTTCCTGTAAACAGTTGCCAGAGGAGGATTGTGGTTTAATATTTGCACTGAAGATCAAAGGCTTTGCATTACTGGAAACAGGGCAGGACCCTGCCCTGACCTCTAGCAGTAACAGATGTGGACTGTGGTGTGGTCACCCTGGATATGGACCCTATTGCGGCTGTAGTATCATTAGGGATTCTATGGAACATCTGGCCTTCGATCACTCCATCTCAGCAGTAGTTGGGACAAAGAGATATCTGCTCTCAAAGGAAGGTGGGTACTTATAGGTGGGTAGTACTAATTATGAGGAGATAATAAAGGAGCTGTACGTAGGTTTTGAGGATCCATTTGAAATGGATCATTGACCATGCACAGCTCAGATGGTTCAGAGCCTGAATTGAGCTGTAAAGCTCTGTCTCTTATGCCTCTCTTTGTCTTTATCTTTCTTTCTCCCTCTCCTATCTTTCTTTTTCCTTCTCTCTCTCTCTCGCTCTACCTCACTCTCCTTTACTCTAAAGAAATGCAGCACAACATGCTTTTTCTCCATTAGCGTGTGTGAAGCTCAGTCAGTAAAGATCCAGGTTCTAATGCAGAATGAATCTAAAGAACAAGTGTCATAGTTCAGCTACATAAATACATTCTTATCTGTCCAGTGTCAGTCCATTAAGTTAATCCTTTGAGTTGTGAGAGAGAGAAAGAGATCAGGACAGACAGAGATTAAGGACATGTTTTAAAGAAGTGAAGAGGATGAAATGATGCCCTTCTACATACTGTACATACTGCTCCATTTAGAAACCACAGTCTTTGTCCACACTGGCATTGTCTTTGGATAACCTCTGCTGTGTCAAGAACCATTTTGTAAGGAACATTAATTCTACTTATCTATTGCAGCAAAGCTCTCTCTCTCTCTCTCTCTCTCTCTCTACCAGCACTTTGGTCATCTACTATGCTTTAAGGTTCCCACGCGTCTCTCTATCTCTCACTAATGTAATATAAAAATGTATATGGTGGTAACTGGTTATTTGTTTGAGTGTAACATTTGGTGGGCATATTTTGTTATCTCTTTCCAACACACACCAGAGCACTTAGTATTCCTAGGCTCACTGCGATCATTTACAAGGATAGCAGTGTCAACACATTAAGTAGGAGGTTCTGAGAAAACGGCTCTTCTAGCACATCAAAAGCGCTCTGTGACTGTGATTTGGTTTGGATCAGTGCTGCACTTCCAGCCATCACCTGTGGAGGGCAGCAGAGCACAGACCTACAAGATCATCAGGGGCTTCTAATCCAACTTTTAAAATTAAACAAAACTAGCTGATGTTGTGATGCTTTCTGTTTAAATATCACAATGAATGTATATAAATGAATAACGTGTTTCATACTATGGTGTTATTTTTCTGAACTTGGTTATGCAATATACCACTGTAATGGTGAGGGTGAGGGTTTTTAAGAGTTACACTGACACAAAAAAGGGTATAATGAGCAGCTCAAACATGAAAAAGCCTCACATGGTAAATCTATAGAGTCTTCCTCAAACACAACAAGCCAGCCAGGCAGGCAGTCCCCCTGGGGCTAGTGTATCCCTCTATCTCTGCATCTCTCTGCTTATTTTCTGTTAGTCAATACATAATTAGGCTACAGTCTCTCTCGCCTTTAAATTCATTCAGATCTGGCCTCATCACATGTGACCATCACACCATGGGCACTGCTGCAGGTTGGAGAAAGAAATACAGGTAGGACATCATACTTTTCTTCTTGACACTTATGAGTATGTGTTAATAACACTATTATAACAGCGTATCTGTTAATTGTATATTTGCATGGCTGGGTGGTCTATGCAGCGATACTATGCTAGTGCTAAGGCTCTAACAACAAACCAAGCATGATGAACAGTAGAAGACACCTCAGCTTGTGGCCTAGGGCCTCCATAGGGAGTCTGTCTCTTCACCTCTCCCCCAGCAAACTGTTTGTAAAGGAAATGAGAGACATTGATCCACATAGAGCAGTATAGTTGCTCATCATGGTTCTTCTGATGGACAGTGAACTGAGAGATGGAGGCACTGAAGCAGCCAGAGAGATGGTCCTGGCTGCATCCCAGACGGTACCCTATTTCCGATATAGTGAACTACTTTTGACCAGAGCCCTATAGGCCCTGGTGAAAAGTTGAGCACTATATATAGGGGACAGTGTGCCGTTTGGGACACAACCAGAGAGATGGATATGGTGCAGAGATGAGAGAAGTCAATCGCTAGACTAGTATCTTATCAATGTGGTCCCTGAGTCCTGTGGGGTCTGTTAGAGGAGATATGGATGAATCACTGCCAGACGGTAAGTAACAGTAACAGTCTCAGTCCTGCCTGACTGCCACCATGGGAGGATCTGAAGGCCAAGGTTATGGATCGTGATGATCTGTGGACATGTTCAGCGCCTCAACTGAAACTAAACTAACACACAAGCCCCATGGAATTTGTAGAAAATACATGTAAAAAATATGATGCCAAAAAAGTAATTCCCTGTAATGGGAAGCAATTACACAGAAATTATATTGTGTCTGACTGACAGAGAGAGTGAGGATGAATAGAGATCTGATTGAAATAGGCGCTCAACACAATCACCATATCTCTTTGCCTAGGCTGACATAGTCCTTATCCACTGTGCCTTTAGTGTCACTCATTCTACTGCTACCCATTGAAAGCTGAGAGGCTGGGGAGTAGCTGACATTTCCATAATCTTGCAGGAATGGCGGGACCGCCCTTGTGTCATTTAAACCAAAGTACAGCTCTGTGTTGAAAAGACTCCTATCTCCACTGTGGTTGAGTTCATAAAGGGTGAAACACATTCATATGCCTTTCACGTGGATGATGAAAGCACCATCACTTGATATCCCCCAATTAAATGTCATTGATTAATTTGCTTGTGTCCTTTTAACACCAATCAGATCGCAAACAGTTATAGTGGGTTGTTTTCACTGCTGAATTGACCCCATATTATCCATTGGTTCTATTGGTTCTTTGCAGCTCTTTGAGTAACAGCCTGATGCATATTATTATGAGGTGACTAGGGTTTATGATTTTCATAATGAGCACAAAACCTATTCATCCACCGGTGGATTTGACCATGACAAATGACTAATTATAATAACGAAAACGCTTATAATGTGTGTATCATCACTAATTGGATGTGAGGATCCAGTTCCGCAGTCATAGGACTGAACTGTGACCCCGCATCGCATTTGTAAACGGACAACCCGTGAAACTTATTCCCGGACCTTTTAGTGTGAATGTTGCAGAGGTTAAAAGTGTCAGCAGGTTTTAGAACAGTGTGGTCAGGCGGGACCAGGGGCAACGCTGAATCCCCCCATCCCTGACTGATAGAACACAGCTAAATTATTCAGTTGAAGTAGCTAATAGTCTTTGTGATGAAATATTCATTATTCTGTAATGAGGGATGTATTGATTTAAATAGCAGCACTTTGTGCAAAGCTTTCAGCCCCCTTTGTAGGAAAGTAAGGGAGAGCAAGAATGGTGCTTCAGTCATCATCTCATATGTTTTTCTGACACTGTTTCCTGATCGTAGTTCACATTTTATCAGGAGTTGTGTTGTATTGAGGGATGTAACAGACATATTGCCTTTCAACAGGACTGTGTTCTTTAGGAATTGTTGAGTTGAATTAACATGAATCAAAATCATTTTTTATTACTAATTGCTCATTTAAAAAAGTGTTTTTAAATAATACAATCTTGCCCTAAACTTTATTCAGTGTCATTTCCTGATAATGCGACTGATGCTTGTGTGTCCGCCCATGGTTAACCCTCTTGGGCATGGGTACAAGAAAAAGCAAATAGGGACAATGTTCTCAGTTCACACCATCCTGCAGAAGCAGGCTCATTAAATGTGTATTGATTCAGATAGTAATAGATTTCTGTAAGAGCTAGTAGGCTACACCCCTCTCCTACTGATATGCCCAAAAGTTTCCTTTCTTTTCTCTCTGAGGGAATGTGGACCAACTCTACTGACTGTATTACCAGTTACTGCCTTGGGACTCAACTCAGTTTCAAACTTTGCTATTTCCATATAAGTAAAAACAGGGTGATTCTCAGCTACGGCAGTCTTTTTTAAAATCTTTGTTTAAGTAATAATTGGTATTGTATTGGCAGCTTGTAAGAAAGGCTGGTGAATACACATGGGGTTTGCCACTGTACCTAAAAAAAAAACATCAGACAGCCTTCCTTTGAATTCACAGAAGCATTTTGACTCAAGAAATGAAATATTAAGAGAAGTGCAATACAATTGGTTAAACTCAATATGGGGACTTCACAGCAACAAAAAAAGGCTGTTTCAAATCACAGTTCAACTCCTATCCAGTCTCTTGAGGTCTATGTTACATTTCAACAAGGCTGTCAATGTAGTTGACGCAATATGTAAATTACCATCTATAATCATCTTAACAAATCAGGGAATGATCCTGAATAGGCTCTATGAAAAATGAAATTGTGTAAGGGTCCTGTGTGTAGCTGGTGTAGAGAGTCAGGCGCAGGACAGCAAATATGAGTAATCTACGTACTTTTACTCAATATACAAAAATACACGGCAAACATTACGAGCCCACAATAACGGACGGATTTACAAAGAACAATCACTCACAAACAAATATGGGGAACAGAGGGTTAACTAATAAACAGGTAATTGGGTGAGTGAAACCACGTGTGTAAGACTAAGACAAAACAAATGGAAAATGAAAAGTGGTTCGGCGGTGGCTAGAAGGCCGGTGACGTCGACCGACGAACACTGCCCGAACAAGGAGAAGGACCGTCTTGTCTGGCATTTAGTCTGACTCCACGTCTCTCCATGTATCTACTTTATTACGATGTCTGTCCAGAACCAACATGGCCTCTTGTCCAAACTGCTACTAGCCTCATGCATATTGATGAAGCGCTCACTCCTGCAGTGTTTGTGTCTCTGTTTCTCTTTCGGTCCTACTGCATTTATGTCCTTGCACATGTTCGCTTGTCGAGGATCCTGACAAATGCAAAGGCATTCTAAATAAATTAATCAACTTTGTCAGAATGGGCTTAACTAAAGTGCTCTGGAGAAACTGGAAACTCAAATGACAGGAGGGATAGAGGAGGAGAATAGAGGAGGAGAGGAGAGCTTAACTGGAAGAGATGGCTTGTTAGAGAGCTCAGTTTTTCCCTATATGTCCACTGCGATACTGACTATATAAGAATATTTTCGTCACATAGTTATGACATTTTATGAAATTATTGACTATAAAGATAATTATTATTATTATTCCTATTGCCATCATTTCAGTTTTTCCATTTGTCAATTATTTTTAAGTATTTTGAAAATATAATTTTCCTCTAAGTGAGCCACAAAAAATATAAAAAAGCATAGGATGCTTATTAAGTGACAATAAACAACAAGTATACAAAACATGAGGAACCCCGAACCCCCTCCCTCCAACCCCCATTCCCCCCTTTTCCCTCAGAACAGCCTCACTTCGTCAAGAAATGGACTCTACAACGTGTCAAAAGCTTTCCACTGAGATGCTGGCCTATGTTGACTCCAATGCTTCCTACAGTTGTATCAAGTTCGCTGGATGTCCTTTGGATGGTGGAAAATTATTGATATACACGAGGAACTGTTGAGTGTGAAAAACCCAGCGGCGTTGCAGTACTTGAAATACTCAAACCGGTATGCCTGGCACCTACTACCATACCCTGTTCAAAGGCACTTAAATATTTTGTCTTGCCCATTCACCCTCTGAAAGGCACATATACACAATCCATGTCTCAATTGTCTCAAGGCTTAAAAATCCTCCTTTAAAACTTGTTTAGGGGGCAGTATTTTCACTTTGGATTAATTGCGTGCCCATAGTGAACTGCATCCTACTCTGTCTTAGATTGCTAATATATGCATATTATTACTACTATTGGATAGAAAACACTCTGAAGTTTCTAAAACTGTTTGAATTATGTCTGTGAGTATAACAGAACTCATAGGGTAGGCAATCTTCCAAACAAGAATTGAAATTCTGAATGTGGGGCAACTTTGACGTCATCGCCCCCTCCTTTCCCAACAAGATATGGATCTGGTAGCACTTCCTACGCCTTCCAATACATGTCCTCATTCAGTAGAAAGTGGAATGGAGCATTTGCTGTGAACTTTGACCGAATGGGAGGGGAAATAGTCAGTGTCCCGACAGAATGCCATTTTCCTGTGGTGCATTTCTCTGTGGGTGCTACCGTTGTTCCATTTGGCTGCAGCTGAAAGCGTATGATCCGGTTGGAACGTTATTGGATATATATGATAATAACATCCTGAGGATTGATTCTCTACTTAGTTTGACCAGTTTATTCGACCTGGAATATATCTTTTTGAAGTTTTTGTGCGAGTTGTCCTGGACCAGCAGTCAGTTTTTGGGCACGTGAGCTGAAAGTGAGAGCAAATGCAGCTAATTGGACACTAGTATTGGACATTATGGAACAAAACAACGATTTATTGTGGAACTAGGACTCTTGCACTACATTCTGATGAAAGGTCATCAAAGGTAAGGGAATATTTATGTTGTAATTTCGTATTTCTGTTGACTCCAACATGGCGGAGAAATACTTTTACGTCTGAGCGCTGTCTCAGATTATTGCAATGTTAGGCTTTTTCCGTAACGTTTAGAAAAAATCTGACACAGCGGTTGCATTAAGAACCAGTGTATCTTTAATTATATGTAGAACATGTATCTTTAGTCAAAGTTTATGATGAGTATTTCTGTTATCTGGCGTAGCTTTCTATAATTCCTCCAGATATTTTGGAGGCAGTTCTGAACATGGCGTCAATGTAAACCGAGATTTGTGGATATAAATATGCATATTATCGAACAAAACATAAATGTATTGTGTAACATGTCATAAGAGTGTCATCTGATGAAGATTTTCAAAAGGCTAGTGATTCATTTTATCTCTAATCCTGCTTTTGTGACTATATTTGGCTGGAAAAAATGGCTGCGTTTTCCCTTTGATTTGGTGGTGGTCTAACATAAATATATGTTGTTTTCACTGTAAAACATTTTAAAAATCGGACATGATGGGTAGATGAACAAGATGTTTATCTTTCATTTGAGGTATTGGACTTGTTAATGTGTGAAAGTTAAATATTTCGAAATAATATTTTTGAATTCCCTGCGCCACCTTTTCAGCTGAAATGGGGGGGTGGAGTTCCCTGAGGGGATTCACCTGGATTCACCTGCTCAGTCTATGTCATGGAAAGAGCAGGTGTTCCTAATGTTTTGTACACAGTGTATAAAGATAACTTTTCCCATTACTCAACAATATTAAAGCAGATCTATTTAAATGGAACAATTTTCCCATAAATCTTACAGGTAGAATAAACCTCTTCAGAATGGCATGGCTCCCAAAGTTTATCTTTTTTCTCTGTAATACCAATTAACCCACCAAAGACATTCTTTAAAAAAGTGTACTCAGCCATAACAGACTTTATATGGTCAAATAAAACTCAGAATAAGAAGGAAAGTTTTACTAGTCCCTAAATCTGAGGGTGGTTTTAACCCCCCAGACTTGAAATTGCATCAACTTGAATCAACTTGTATCAACTTGCCAACCAAAGCTTTTATTTGCGATGTATAGTTATATGCACCAAAATGGGTCATTATTAAAGATGCTCATGCAGAATTTTCAGAGTCTATTTTCAAAGGATAACGCGAAGAACATTAACAACGTTGTACTTAAGAACACTATAACATTATGGATGAAAATGAAATGGATTCTACAAGAACCAACATCACTCCCTAAAAAACACAACCCAATCGAACAATTCTTGGATAGCTTTTCCGAATTCACTGATAAATTGGTCCACATGGAAAACTAAAGGCATAGAAACTGTAAATGACTTGTTAATATGAAATAAATCAATTTCCATGACAGAATTAAAAAGCAATTTTGGACTAACCAATATAGATATTTTCAAATACAAAAGTTTCATATTAAGAAATACGGATTTGAAATCTTTTGGACATCAGAGCAATCTTGAGGGAATCCTATTTGAGTCAGAAAATAATATAATGTAATGACACAAGGTGAGACCCAGATGCAGGAGGCAGAGGTCAGTTTGTTATATCTGGAGTACTTCTCCTGTCCTATTCGGTGTCCTGTGTGAATTTAAGTGTGCTTTCTCTAATTCTCTCTTTCTCTCTTTCTTTCTCTCTCTCGGAGGACCTGAGCCCTAGGACAATGCCCCAGGACTACCTGACATGATGACTCCTTGCTGTCCCCAGTCCACCTGGCTGTGCTGCTGCTCCAGTTTCAACTGTTCTGCCTTATTATTATTTGACCATGCTGGTCATTTATGAACATTTGAACATCTTGGCCATGTTCTGTTATAATCTCCACCTGGCACAGCCAGAAGAGGACTGGCCACCCCACATAGCCTGGTTCCTCTCTAGGTTTCTTCCTAGGTTTTGGCCTTTCTAGGGAGTTTTTCCTAGCCACCGTGCTTCTACACCTGCATTGCTTGCTGTTTGGGATTTTAGGCTGGGTTTCTGCACAGCACTTTGAGATATCAGCTGATGTACGAAGGGCTATATAAATAAATTTGATTTGATTTGGTTTGAGTCTCTGATATTTTTTTTAATACAAGGGGCAGGCAATTTGCAGGTCGAGGACAGGCAGAAGTTCATAAACCAGGTCAGACTCCGAAAAGGTACAGGGCGCAGGCAGGATCGAGGTCAGGGCAGGCTGAAAGGGTCAGAACCGGGAGGGCTAGAAAACAGAGACTAGGAAAAAAGGAGCACTGAAAAAACACGCTGGTAGGCTTGACGAGACAAGACAAACAGAGAACACAGGTATAAATGCACTGGGGATATTGGGGAAGATGGGCGACACCTGGAGGGGAATAGAGACAAGCACAAAGACAGGTGAAACAGATCAGGGTGTGGCAGTAACCCACCCTCTAGGGGCGCCACCTGGCATCCTACCTGGGCGCACACCTGGTTGACCGGGGTGCCGGCGGTGAAAGCCGGCAATGAGGGCCTGGTCCAGGATGTCAGTGGGAACCCAGCACATCTCCTCTGGGCCATAACCCTCCCAGTCAACTAGGTACTGGAAACCCCTGCCCCGTGGTTGAACACTCAGGAGGCGTCTCACCATGTACGCCGAATGGCCATCGAAGAGACAGGGAGGAGGAGTGGGCCTGGAAACAGGAGACAAAGGGCTGTGAGAAAAGGGCTTAATCTTGGACACATGAACGTGGGATGTATAGGAAGGGTACAGGGTAACAGAAGACGAACAGCAGTGGGACTAAGGACTTTAGAGATGGGGAAAGGACCAATAAAACAGGGGGAAAGTTTACGGGACTCATGCGTAGACAGCCATACCCTCTGCCTGAGATGTTAGCGGGGAGCCGGATTCCGTTGGTGGTCCATTTGTCAACGATACCTGGGGGTGTTATTGATAAGAGCAGACCGAGCTGTCTTCCAGGTACGCCTACAGAGGCGCATGAACATTTGGGCCGAGGGTATGTTGACCTCTTCTTCTTGCACCGGGAAGAGCGGGAGCTGATCCCCATGGATCACTCGAAGGGTGAGAGCCCAGTGGCTGAGCAGGGAAGAGTGTTCTGGGCATACTCCACCCACACAAGTTGCCAGCTCCGGATGGTGGGGTTGGTCAAAACCAGGCGGAATCTCCAGGCCTTGATTGGCACGTTCCACCTGGCCATTGGACTGGGGATGAAACAAGAATGGACAAGAATTGAGGACCATGATCAGAGACAATGTCGACAGGGAGTCCATGGATTCGGAAGACGTGCTGCACCATGCGCTGGGCCATCTCCTTGGCTGAAGGTAACTTGGGGAGTGGGATGAAATGGGTGGCATTAGAGAACCTATCCACTACTGTCAGGATAGTGGTGTTGCCATCAGACGGAGGAAGCCCAGTGACAAAATCCAGGGATATAAGGGACCAGGTGCGATGAGGAACAGGGAGTGGCTGAAGGAGGTCTTATTCTGAGCATTCATCGTGCATGCGGCGACGATGGCTGAGACGTCAGGAACCATAGTGGGCCACCTGAAGCATTGTCGGCGGAAGGTCAGGGTTCGACGGAAGCCGATATGACAAGTGAACTTGGATGAATGAGCCCATTCCAGGGCCTGAGATGGGGCAGAATCAGGGAAAAACATCCGGTTAGCCAGGCCCCTGCCCAGGGTCCGGTTGGGAATGTTGTGCCTTGCGAACCAGGCTCTCAATACCCCAGACAACTGTAGCTGCAAGACATGAGTTAGCGAGGATGCTCTCAGAGTCAGAAAGTGTGGCAGCAGAACTATACAGGAGAGAGAGAGTGTCCGGCTTCACATTCTTGGACCTTGGGCGGTAGGAGAGGGTGAAGTTGAACCTGGTGAATAACAGAGCCCAACGGACCTGCCTAGAGTTCAGGCACATGGCATTGCAGAGATATTCTAAATTCTTATGGTCGGTCCACACCAAAAATATATTTTCCCCCCCTCCAGCCAGTGCCTCCACTCCTCCAACACCATATTGATCGCAAGAAGTTCCCGATTTCTTATGTTGGTTTCTCACAGAGGGGTTGAGACGATGGGACAGGAAGACACAGGGATGCAGCTTTTGGTCTTGGGCAGACTGCTGGAACAGGATGGCCCCGACTCCAACATCAGATGCGTCGACCTCAACCACGAACTGATGGAACGGGTCCGGATGGATGAGGATGGGGCTGTACTAAACCGATCCAAATCCAAACCGGGTCCAAATACTCTCTGTCAACAGCTAGGGACCATGTGAACGGCACCTTGGGAGAATTGAGTGCAGAGAAGGGAGCCACCAGGGAGCTGTAGCCCCAAATTAAGCGGTGGTAGAAATGAGCAAATCCCAGGAAACGTTGCAGCTACACTCTGGATGTAGGTTGGGCTAATCCACCACCGCTTTCACTTTTTCATGATCCATCTGAACATTCCCTTCAGCGATGACGTATCCCAGAAAGGAGATAGTGGAGTAGTGGAATTCACACTTTTCTGCTTTCACAAGCAACTGGTTCTCTAGGAGGCGCTGAAGGACTTGTCGGACATGGAGGATGTGTTCTTGAGCAGAACGGGGAAAACAAGGATGTCGTAGAGGTAGACAAACACAAACCGATTCAACATGTCATGGAGCACATCGTTGACCAGGGTCTGGAACACTGCAGTGAGTCTAAACAGCGTTGGTGACTCCAAACGGCATGACCAGGTACTCATAGTGTCCACTAGCTGTGTTGAAGGTTGTCTTCCACTCATCTCCTTCTTGTTTCCAAACTTGGTGGTAGGCATTCCAACGGTCCAACTTGGAAAAGATGGTTGCCCCCTGGAGAGGTTTGACAGCCGAGGAGAGGAGTGGTAGAGGGTAACGATTCTTAACCGTGATGTCATTGACCCCCGGGTAGTTGGTACATGGACGCAGGGTCTTGTCCTTTTTTTCCACAAAGAACCCTGCGCTGGCAGGGGAGGCAATGGACGAATGCTTCCAGCAGCCAGAGAGTCTTGCTGAAACCCTCCAGAAGGTCCTGGTACTCCGTGGGAATGCCAGAGAAATCCGAGGCTTTACCAGAGCCCGCAGGAGGACGTCCCAGGGAAGGCTGCGCCACCTTCAGGCAATGTGAGTGGCAGAACGGGCTCCAACCCAGGATAGAACCAGTGGTCCAGTCAGTAACGGGGTTGTGCCCCCCCAGCCATGAAAATCCCAAAACAACAGGAACATGAGGAAATTCAATGATAAGAAGCTGTATGGACTCACTGTGATTGCCCACATAGACATTGTTAATGGGCATCGTATTATTAGTGACGCTGCCAATGGTGCGTCCGTCCAGTGCTCTGGCGTTCAGGGGAATGAAGAGTTGTATGGAGAAACATTCAAAGGCCATTTTCCCAAAAGTGAGTTTACAAGTTGATCAACTTTCAAAGCAGAATTACTTTCCCATTGTTCCTAATATATTCAGTGTATGATATATCATTTTGTAGCTTTGAGCTTCTACTTTTATCCAATATAAAAAACACTATTTCAAATGCTGCTACATAAGACCAAATCCAGGTGGTGAGTCACATATGGCTGTCATAGCAAGTCCTGTCATCAAGCGGGTCTTTGTTTGAAACATGGAATCAGGCAGATTGTCAGTCACTAAACCCCTGAAAACAAAAGGCTTGGCATAATTCTGTTTACAGCGGTAGAAAAGATAGCAGAACGGTCTCAAGTGCCGTTCCATCCACAGAGGAAGGATGAAGTTGAACAAACTCCATTTGCTTTAGGTAAGCAGAGTGCTGCCTCTTTATCATGATGTAATCTGCTGATTAAAAATTACATTCTAAGGGGGTTGGACAGGGACTTATAAAGCGACATTATGAGCAGTGGAGAAAACACATCACCCATACCTACAGGCTTTAATGAACTAAGATACCAAAATATGCCTCTTGTCTCCTATTTAATCGAATAGCTGCTGAATCGTTTAAAGAAAATAATGAAAATAAAACTAAGTGCAGGCCATTACATATTTTGATAGGAAGGATGATGAAACACTAGGGGTTAATAAGATAATAATACCTTGTCTAAATGTTGACTTGACATTTGATTTCAAATCAACCTTTGGCTATGTTAGGTGCATGTTGTATTGAGTTTCTATACAAACATCCTGAGCCAACTCCAGATAACTGTATGTTAATTTGTCATTAAGCAGGTGACCCTCAAAATGAAGCAATTTTTTCTTTACTTGACATAGTTATTAACTTTATATTCTGTTCTTAACTGATGTACGCTAGAGTATGCAAGGGACAATTATTCAGGTAGGCAATGCCAACGGATCTGCTTGGCAATGCCAACAGAACAGTGAATGAGGACTGCTTTGCTTTGACAACACATAGAAGCTATTCCATTATAGTGTGTTCCAAAGATGGAGTGGGTGAGAGTTTAATAAATATGTTTCTCTCCTTGCATCACTTATTGAATTGAATTGCCATCCTCACTAAAAGTGCTGCCTACCTGCCCCGGAATGGCTGCTAGGGTACAGAAGTCAGGAAATGCACAACACAATAATGACAGAGCAATGAAATATGTGTTAGTGGATACATTGCGCCCCTACTGACTCTTCTCCTGGAGGTGGGGGACAGTACACTTCATACTGGTATATACGTTTGCTTTGGATGGGGGAGACCTGAAGACTTTGTTGTGTATATTTGTGTGAGGCTCCCATCCACATTTAATCTGAAGGCAGGGGTCTTTGAGAGAGACGGAGGCCCTTTAAGAGTTGTATTCTGTGCAAGGACAATAGTTCACCGCTGCTGTTATCTTTCAGTAAGAGCTCAGACTCATTTTTATGATTTACAGTGTCTTGTGAAACTATTCACCCCCCTTGGCATTGTTCCTATTTTGTTGCCTTACAACCTGGAATTAAAATATATTTTGGGGGTTTGTATAATTTAATTTACACAACATGCCTACCACTTTGAAGATGCAAAATATTTTTTATTGTGATACAAACAAGAAATAAGACAAAAAACTGAAAACATAACTATTCACCCCCCCTAAAGTCATTACTTTGCAGAGCCACCTTTTGCAGTAATTTCAGCTGCAAGTCTCTTAAGGTATGACTCTAAAAGCTTGGCTCTTCTAAGCATTGGGATTTTTGTCTATTCTTCAAGGATAAACTGCCCTTGCTCCTTTAAGTTCCACTGGGTTCCGCTGGTGTACAGCAATCTTTAAGTCATACCACAGATTCTCAATTGGATTGAGGTCTGGGCTTTGGCAATTCCAAGACATTTAAATGTTTCCCCTTAAACCAGTTGAGTGATGCTTTAGCAGTATGCTTTGGGTCATTGTCCTGCTGGAAGGTGAACCTCCATCCCAGTCTCAAATCTCTGGAAGACTGAAATAGGTTTCCCTCAAGAAGTTCCCTGTATTTAGTGCCATCCATCATTCCTTCATTTCTGACCAGTTTCCCATGAAAAACATCCCCACAGCTGCCACCACCATGCTTCACTGTGGGGATGGTGCTCTCGGGGTGATGGGAGGTGTTGGGTTTGTGCCAGACATAGTGTTTTCCTTGATGTCCAAAAAGCTCAATTTTTTCATCTGACCAGAGTACCTTCTTCTGTCTCTTTCGTCTTGGCACGTTTGTTCTGGTGCCATATTATTTCAATTGTTTAATAATATATTTAATGGTGCTCCGTGGGATGTTCAAAGTTGAGGATATTTTTTATAACCCAACCCTGATCTGTACTTCTCCACAACTTTGTACCTGACCTGTTTGAAGAGCTCCCTGGTCTTCATTGTGCCTCTTGCTTGGTGGTGTTGTAGACTCTGGGGCCTTTCAGAACAGGTGTATATATACTGAGATCATGTGACAGATCATGTGACACTTAGATTGCACACAGATGGACTTTATTTAACAAATTATATGACTGAAGGTAATTGATTGCACCAGATCTTATTTAGGGGTGAATACATACGCATCCACCACTTTTCCGTTTGTAATTTGTAAAAATAGTTTTTAAACAAGTTAATTTTTTCATTTCACTTCACCAATTTGGACTATTTTGAGAATGTCCATTACATTATATCCAAATAAAAATAAATTCAAATTACAGGTTGTAATGCAACAAAATAGGAAAAATGCCAAGGGGGAAGAATACTTTTGCAAGGTACTATAGGTTCTGGTCTTTTCTATTCAAACCTGCCTAAGCAACTTGTATATATTCTCAAAAGAAAACAATACATTTATTTAACCATCCAATACTTTTACATTCCTCTCTACAAACCGTTTCTAACTTCTAATATTGTACAATCAATAATATTTATTTCACAGTTTTTCAAATCTGTACCATTTGAGAGTCAAAATCACCTTCCTTGAAGCAGCTGTGGTTCCCTAATTAGCCTCTAGTCCACTATGAACTGGCAAGGATATACAGTACTGCAGTGGTTGTCCATTAATCAGTTATGTTAATGTGTTCTCTGGTCAGTTCAGACACCCTGGTTTTATTTATAGATGACCAAGGTGATGCAGACAACCATTCACTAAACCCTCAAAGTCACTTTTCTGAATGAGCGAATTCATGAAGGGCCATTTGTTTTTGTTGGCCATAATAACAAAGGAAAAAGGTAAACATCAGAGTGCATTAAGTACACTAAGATCACAAAACATAGTCATAACAAAGCATAGGGAATGGTCAAGCAGAGAGAGTATTGAAATAATGATCTTACAGTATACTGCACTGTTCTGTACAGCATTATGAGTTACATAAAAAAACTTGTCAATCTTTGATTGGAGACACAGGATGTTGTCTACAAATGTTCAAGCCTAGCTCGATATAATTCAGAAAGGCTCACCCATTTCCGTTCTTTTATATTTTTTAAAGATAGCATCTCACTAATTGTTTCTCCATTGGGTGGTTGAAGGTCATTTCCATGTAAAAGGACTCATGAGCGCCAACATATGAAGTTCAGGGCCTTCCGAGTGGCGCAGTGGGTGGAATAATGTGAATGTCCTTTGAAGATTGAGAGAAATTATTTGGCACATGGGAACATGTCATTTTGAGAAAATGGCTGATAAAGATAGGCTAATGCAATCAAAATGTACTTTCCATAAATAAGACCATTTATGTCACATTAACTAAACTCTTATTCATATATCACTTCTAAATTGACAAATAAACATCAAATATACCTTTTACAAATACATTAGCATGTTTAATACATTTTTTTCAAGCAATAGAGCATATGCTTTGACTACAGGTCTGTTGGGAAAATATACCATTTTGGGCAAATTCTCATATCACTTTGCTAATTTTTCCACATATAAGGATTTTGTATGGCTATTGAAATGTGCAGAAAATGTATCAGTTATGCATGCCCATATGTAAGGCCCTCTATGAGTTGTTGCTGGTGCCACTTTATTTTCTTGACTGTGTCATGTGACCTGCGCCTACGCTTGGCACACTCAAATGAAGCACCATCAGCTCTCACAACTCCTCTCTGATTGCTTCCAGTGTCACCAAAGTGCTGTCAAGACACAATTTGTCCATCACATTTGATACAGCAGAACGGCTTTGGCCCACAAAGACAGTTTTGGGGCATCGCAACCATTTTACAGAGATCAGGCATTCATTTACATTCTGGCTTCCCCCGTGCTTCGTTCTTTTGAGGAGGTTATCATTTGACATCCTATTATATACATGTACAATTTTCTGTGCAACCTCTCTAACAAAACATGTATGTCCTGCATGTTTTTTGACTGGGTGGATCTTCACCATTTTCTAGGGCTCGCTGGTACCAGCACCAATGCATACACCTATCCCGTAGTTTGAAGTGAATCCTCTTGCGCAAAGTGCCATCACAGGATACATGAATGTCTATGATGGCATCCCCATCCTCCTTCTCTACTCTGCTATGTCATGGTCTATATCTGTGTATGCTCTTCTAATGATCTTTGCAGCACTCTCCATTAACTATAGCCCTCTCTGAAACTCTGCAACTAAAGTGTGGGGGGCCCTATGACGCTATAGGCCAATGTGACAGTCTCATTGTATAGTTATGTTTTCTTATCACTCTGTTTTATTCACTCTGAATACATTTGCTAGAGCATGTAAATAAATATTATTTATGCACAGCAAGTCACCTGACAAAAATGGGCTACTCTCCCTTTCTATTTACCTGTCATTCTCCTGCCATGTCTCTGATATGAGCTGAGATGCAAGGAAGGAATCCCTTTGCTTATTTTCTTTAGAGTTGCATAACCAAGTCCAAGTTTGTGGGCTAGAAGAACCATCCTCATATTTAAATCAAATGCCACATCTCCCCTGGAGCACTCCTGCAGCCTGGAGGAAGTGTAAACACTCCTAAATGCATCACGATCAATTTCACAGTGTGCACATTCTATCATGACAGAGTTACAGAAACCCTGGTTGGTGGGATCAGCTGATCGAGGCAATGTGGCAGTACAGGTAGAGGAGGAAAAGGAGGTAGCCGGCAGCAGCATGTCGAGACGCAAATTAGTTGAGATGAAAATGACAGCTAGCAGTGATCAACCAGACAGCAGCCAGCCAACAGTGGCTTTTATCCACATGTCACAAATAAACCAACTTGTACATGATTTGTGTCGTATGTGTCTAAACACTGGACAAAAAAATCCCCATAGACGCCAACCATCAGGCACGTTTTTCTTTCATTCATTGCTTTTCTCGCATTGGCTAACTGAGATCACCTATTTTTATTCACATACTGTAGGTATATTCTCACAGATTTTCTCGCTTTGTCTCTCTTCACGTTTCCTCGAGACGTGACACTTGACGTTCAGGCCAAAGAGTTCAATCTTGTTTTCGTCAGGCCAAAGAGTTCAATCTTGTTTTCATCAGACCAATGAATCTTGTTTCTCGTGGTCCAAGAGTCCTTCATGTGCCTTCTACTGAGGAGTGGCTTCTCTCTGGCCACTCTATTATAAAGGCCTGATTGGTGGTGTGCTGCAGAGATGGTTGTTCTTCCATCTCCAGAAAGGAACTCTGGAGCTCTGTCAGCGTAACCATCGGGTTCTTGGTCACCTTCCTTCTCCCCAAATTGCTCAGTTTGGCCGGCAGGCCAGCTCTAGGAATAGTCTTGGTGTTTCCAAACTTTTTGGTACCCTTCCCCAGATCTGTGCCTCGAAACAATCCTGTCTCGGAGCTTTATGGACAATTCCTTCGACCTCATGGCTTGGTTTTTGTTCTGAAATGCACTGCCAACTGTGGGATCTTATGCACCTGAGCTCAATTTCGAGTCTCGTAGCAAAGGGTCTGAATACTTATGTAAATGTGATATTTCAGTTTTCCATTTTTAATACATGTGCAACAAAAAAATATAAACCTGTTTTTGCTTTGTCGTTATGGGTAATTGTGTGTAGATTGATGAGGGGAAAAAACAAATGAACCCATTTTAGAATAAGGCTGTAACGTAACAAAATGTGGAAAAAGTCAAGGGGTCTGAATACTTTTCGAATGTACTTTATATACTTACTTACATCATTTTTCCACTCTGTCCTTTCTTTTTCCACTGCAAACAAAATAGCTTGGCTCGATCAGTGCAATGCACTCCAGGTAGATAAAACATTCTGTCCCCTCAGAGCCCCTTAGCCTCTCCAAAAGGTTGCTTCCATTTAGGAGGGGGGTTATCTAAGCTAAAATGACTCCTCCACAGAGGCAGGGAAGTTCAACGCCTCAGTAGGAGGGTCCGGTGGGAGATGCTCCCACTCTCTCAACAAACCTTCCTAGTCTCTCTGCCTAGTTTTAATAACGCAGGGTTCAAAGGCTCTGTTTTGTAGAGTCAACCGTGAGGACAAAAGAGTGTATTTACTTGTTTTGTCACTGCTGTGTTTTTGCCCTTATATCTGAGTGTTTATGTGTGGTAGGAGAACATGGTTGGCCTCTGCCTACACCTATGCACTCATATTCACACTCACTGCACAGAGCAGCAGTAATTAAAAGAGGGAGCAGAATGCCAGTGAGGAGGAGAGGATGAAAAATGGGATGTGTTGGAAAAAAAGTAGACACCTTCTCTCTCACCTCTGCTCTCTAGTCCCAAGGAGAACTATCCTGCAATTACAAGACCTGTGTAACGGTTGTCGTATGAAGGAGAAGGTGAGGACCAAGGTGCAGCGTCGTTTGTGTCCATATTTATTAGAATGAACACGGAAATAACAAAAATAACAAAGAGAAATGGCAGGGCAGGTGGAGGGGCAGTTTTCGGGTCGAGAGCCAGACCCGGTCCACCGGTGCGAACATCGGAGCCTCACTGCGGTGACGGTCTGCACTGGCTTTCTGGCGCAGCACGGCGCTCTGAAGGTTAACATGGGCGGCATCCCATGTTTCCTCCGTGCGCCAGAACCAGTCGTCCACCGCAGGAGCCTCTGTCTGACTCTGATGCCAGGGAGCCAGAACCGGCTGATACCCCAGTATACACTGGAAGGGGAAGAGGTTAGTGGAAGAGTGGCGGAGCGAGTTCTGGGCCATCTCTGCCCAGAGCACGAACGCTGCCCACTCCCCCGGCCGGTCCTGGCAATAAGACCTCAGAAACCTACCCACATCCTGGTTTACTCTCTCCACCTGCCCATTACTCTCGGGGTGAAAACCAGAGGTAAGGTTGATCGAGACTCCCAGACGTTCCATGAACGCCCTACAGACCCTCGAAGTGAATTGGGGACCCCGATCAGACACTATTTCCTCAGGCACCCCGTAGTGCCAGAAGACTTGTGTAAACAAGGCCTCCAAAGTCTGTAGGGCCGTAGGGAGACAGGGCAGCGGGAGGAGACAGCAGGACTTAGAGAAACGATCCACAACAACCAGGATCATGGTGTTTCCCTGTGATGGGGGAAGATCGGTCATGAAATCGATCGACAGGTGTGACCATGGCCGCTGTGGAACGGGTAAGGGGTGTAGCTTACCTCTGGGCATGAGGAAACATACACCCTCACGTCCTTAGCCAAAGTGGTCCACCAGTACTTCCCACTCGGACAGCGCACCGTCCGACCGATGCCTGGATGACCAGAGGAGGGTGACGTGTGGGCCCAATAGATCAGCCGGTCACGTACAGCAGACAGAATATGCAGACGCCCAGCGGGACACTGGAGGGGAGGGGCCTCTGCAAGTAATGCCTGCTCAATGTCTGCGTCCATCTCCCACACTACCGGCGCCACTAGGCAGGAGGCCGGGAGTATGGGGGTGGGATCCATGGGCCGCTCCTCTGTGTCATACAGCCAGGACAGAGCGTCTGCCTTACAGTTCTGGGAACCTGGCACAGGGGCGGAGGTTCGGTGGCGTACCCGAGCGCTGAGAAAGCACAGCTCCTATCCTAGCCTCGGAAGCGTCCACCGCCACTATGAATGCCAAAGAAGGATCCGGATGGGCCAGCACGGGAGCCGAGGTAAACAGAGCCCTGAGGTGACCAAAGAACCTTACGGACATATTCAATCAATCCCTATACCAGTCTGCTGTTCCCACATGCTTCAAGAGGGCCACCATTGTTCCTGTTCCCAAGAAAGCTAAGGTAACTGAGCTAAACGACTACCGCCCCGTAGCACTCACTTCCGTCATCATGAAGTGCTTTGAGAGACTAGTCAAGGACCATATCACCTCCACCCTACCTGACACCCTAGACCCACTCCAATTTGCTTACCACCCAAATAGGTCCACAGACGATGCAATCTCAACCACACTGCACACTGCCCTAACCCATCTGGACAAGAGGAATACCTATGTGAGAATGCTGTTCATCGACTACAGCTCGGCATTCAACACCATAGTACCCTCCAAGCTCGTCATCAAGCTCGAGACCCTGGGTCTCGACCCCGCCCTGTGCAACTGGGTACTGGACTTCCTGACGGGCCACCCCTAGGTGGTGAGGGTAGGCAACAACATCTCCACCCCGCTGATCCTCAACACTGGGGCCCCACAAGGGTGCGTTCTGAGCCCTCTCCTGTACTCCCTGTTCACCCACGACTGCGTGGCCACGCACGCCTCCAACTCAATCATCAAGTTTGCGGACGACACAACAGTGGTAGGCTTGATTACCAACAACGACGAGACGGCCTACAGGGAGGAGGTGAGGGCCCTCGGAGTGTGGTGTCAGGAAAATAACCTCACACTCAACGTCAACAAAACTAAGGAGATGATTGTGGACTTCAGGAAACAGCAGAGGGAACACCCCCCTATCCACATCGATGGAACAGTAGTGGAGAGGGTAGCAAGTTTTAAGTTCCTCGGCATACACATCACAGATAAACTGAATTGGTCCACTCACACAGACAGCATCGTGAAGAAGGCGCAGCAGCGCCTCTTCAACCTCAGGAGGCTGAAGAAATTCGGCTTGTCACCAAAAGCACTCACAAACTTCTACAGATGCACAATCGAGAGCATCCTGGCGGGCTGCATCACCGCCTGGTACGGCAACTGCTCCGCCCACAACCGTAAGGCTCTCCAGAGGCTAGTGAGGTCTGCACAACGCATCACCGGGGGCAAACTACCTGCACTCCAGGACACCTACAACACCCGATGTTACAGGAAGGCCATAAAGATCATCAAGGACAACAACCACCCGAGCCACTGCCTGTTCACCCCGCTATCATCCAGAAGGCGAGGTCAGTACAGGTGCATCAAAGCTGGGACCGAGAGACTGAAAAACGGCTTCTATCTCAAGGCCATCAGACTGTTAAACAGCCACCACTAACATTGAGTGGCTGCTGCCAACACACTGACACTGACACTGACACTGACTCAACTCCAGCCACTTTAATAATGGGAATTGATGGGAAATGATGTAAATATATCACTAGCCACTTTAAACAATGCTACCTTATATAATGTTACTTACCCTACATTATTAATCTCATATGCATACGTATATACTGTACTCTATATCATCGACTGCATCCTTATGTAATACATGTATCACTAGCCACTTTAACTATGCCACTTTGTTTACATACTCATCTCATATGTATATACTGTACTCGATACCATCTACTGTATCTTGCCTATGCTGCTCTGTACCATCACTCATTCATATATCCTTATGTACATATTCTTTATCCCCTTACACTGTGTATAAGACAGTAGTTTTGGAATTGTTAGTTAGATTACTTGTTGGTTATTACTGCATTGGCGGAACTAGAAGCACAAGCATTTCGCTACACTCAAATTAACATCTGCTAACCATGTGTATGTGACAAATAAAATTTGATTTGATTTGAACCTGTCCGCCTCAGCCGACCACTGCAAACGTACTGGTCCCCCCTGCAGCAGTGGAGTAATGGGAGCCGCTACCTGACCAAAACCCCGGATAAACCTCCGATAGTAATTGGCAAACCCTAGAAACCCCTGCACCTCCTTTACCGTGGTGGGAATCGGCCAATTACGCACGGCTGAGATGCGGTCACTCTCCATCTCCACCCCTGAGATGGAAATGCCGTACCCAAGGAAGGAGATGGACTGTTGAAAGAACAGACATTTCTTAGCCTTGGCGTACAGATCATGCTCCACCAATCGACCAAGCTACTTGCGCACCAGGGACAGATGCTCGGCGCGTGTGTAGCGGAGTATATCAGAATGTCATCAATATACACCACTACACCCTGCCCGTGCAGGTCCCTGAAAATCTCATCTACAAAGGCTTGGAAGACTGATGGAGCATTCATCAACCCGTACGGCATGACAAGGTTTTCATAATGCCCTGATGTCGTACTGAACGCCGTCTTCCACTCATCTCCCTCCCGGATACGCACCAGGTTGTAAGCACTCCTGAGATCAAATTTGGTGAAGAAGCGCGCCCTGTGCATTGATTCAATCGCCGTGGAGATAAGATGTAGCGGGTAACTGTACCTCACAGTTATCTGATTAAGACCTCGATAGTAAATACACGGGCACAGACCTCCCTCCTTCTTCACAAAATAGAAACTCGAGGAGGCGGGGGAAGTGGAGGACCGAATGTACCCCTGACGCAATGATTCGGAGACATATGTTTCCATAGCCACCGTCTCCGCCTGTGATAGAGGATACAAGTGATTCCTGGGAAGTACAGCATCTATCAGGAGATTTATCGCACAATCCCCCCGTCATTGGGGTGGTAATTGAGTCGCCTTCTTTTTGGAGAAGGCGAGGGCCAAATCGCCATATTCGGGGGGAATGCGCACGGTGGAGACCTGGTCTGGACTTTCCACTGTAGTAGCACCTACGGAGATACCTAAACACCTCCCCGAGCATTCTCGCGACCACCCTGTGAGAGCCCTACGTAGCCATGAAACCGTGGGGTCATGACAAGCTAACCAGGGTAGGCCTAGTACCCCGGGAAACACAGGAGAGTCAATGAGAAAGAGACTGATTCTCTCCGTGCGACCCCCTGTGTCACCATGCCCAGAGGAGTGGTGGCCTCCCTAATCAATCCTGACCCTAATGGTCGACTATCTAAGGCGTGAACTGGGAAGGGCATAACCTCAGGAACGATGGAGATCCCAAAACTTTGGGCAAATGATCTGTCAATAAAATTCCCAGCCGCGCCTGAATTGACGAGTGCCTTATGCTGGGAATGCGAGTAAAACTCAGGAAGTGAACAAGAAAAACATGTGTGCAACAGAGGGCTCTGGGTGAGAATGGTGCCTTCTCACCTGGGGTGACGCCAGAGTGCCCTGCCTGCTGCCTTGACCCCCTGAGGAACCAACCTGGTACTGACCGGCAGTGTGACCTCTGCGGCCACAGATGGTACATGAGACGGAACCTCCTCCGGTCTTCCTGAGTGCAGCACCTCCCAACTTCATGGGCATCGGAGTGGTGGTGCTGGGGGATGGAACCAACAGACCCCGATCTGGACGTCCGCGGGTAGCCAGCAGGTTATCCAGCCGAATGGACAGGTACACCAGCTGGTCACAGGTAAGGGTGGTGTCCCTGCAGGCCAACTCTCGACAGACGTCCTCGCACAAACTGCAGCGATAGTGGTCGATCAGGGCCCTGTCGTTCCATCCCGCTCCGGAGGCCAGGGTCCGAAAGTCCAAAGCGAACTCCTGTGCGCTCCTCGTCCCTGCAGCAGGTGGAAAAGACGTTCACCCGCCGCTCTGCCCTCGGGCGGGTGGTCGAAGACTTCCCAGAAACGATTGATGAACTCCTTAAAGTAGTCCAGCACCGCATCTCCTTCCACCCACACTGCGTTGGCCCACTCCAGGGCTTTCCCCGAGAGGCATGAGACGAGGGCAGATACCCTCTCACAGGCTGAAGGAGCCGGCTGGACGGTTTTCAGGTATAAATCCAACTGCAGCAGTAAACCCTGGCAGCGGGCAGCCTTCCCATCATACTCCCCGGGGAGGGTGAGACGAATCCCACTGGAACCGGGTGCAGGGGGAGTGAGTAGTGGAGGCCCCTGTTGAGGCCCCGCCGAGATGGTGGATCATCGCCTCTTGCTCCAGGACGGGATCCTCGACCCCTATACCAGGGCACTTGCTCCTGCTTACTCCATATGGGTGGTGTGGAATTCTGTAAGGGTTGCGGAACTGGTGGCAGTGAAGTCAGATGCAGGAGAGCAGAGATAGGTACCAGTAACATAGCGCACCAGTAACATAGCGTACAAACACTTAAAAACAAACAATTCCACACAAGGACATGGGGGGAACAGAGGGTTATATCCACAACAATTAATGATGGAAATGGAAACCAGGTGTGTAAGAAAACAAGACAAAACAAATGGAAAATGAAAAGTGGATCGACGATGGCTAGAAGACCGATGACACCGACGGCCGAACACCGTCCGAACAAGGAGAAGTAACGACTTCGGTGGAAGTCGTGACACTGTGTGTGGTTAAAACGCAGATACAAATAGCAGTTATAGGGCCT
This sequence comes from Oncorhynchus tshawytscha, assembly GCF_018296145.1. Lineage (NCBI taxonomy): Eukaryota > Metazoa > Chordata > Actinopteri > Salmoniformes > Salmonidae > Oncorhynchus > Oncorhynchus tshawytscha. Next base: position 60,706,291 of record NC_056438.1, on the reverse strand, counting down.
GTGTGTGGTTAAAACACAGATACAACAAGCAGTTAAAGGGCCTGTGTGTGGTTGAAGCATCCATTTTCTCTCTCTCTCTCTCTCTGAAGGAGCTACATTCCCGGTTTATATATTATCGATTATTTAGTGAAAAAACAACCTGAGGATTGATTATAAAAAACGTTTGACATGTTTCTGTGAACATTACGGATACTATTTGGAATTTTCGTCTGCGATGTCGTGACCGCTCGAGCCTGTGGATTACTGAACATAACGCGCTAACCAAATGGAGATATTTTGGATAGAAAAATAATCTTTATGGAACAAAAGGAAGATTTATTATGTAACTGGGAGTCTCGTGAGTGCAAACATCCGAAGATCATCAAAGGTAAACTATTTAATGTATTGCTTTTCTGACTTTCGTGGCCAATCTACTTGGCTGCTAGCTGTTTGTAATATTTTGTCTACTGAGAGAGATGTGCTTACATAAACGCTTGGTATGCTTTCGCCGAAAGTCTTTATTGAAATCTAACACGCCAGGTGGATTAACAACAAGCTAAGCTGTGTTTTGCTATATTGCACTTGTGATTTCATGAAAATGTAATATTTTTAGTGATTTAATTTGAATTTGGCGCTCTGCAATTCAGCGGTGGTTGACGAAAATGATCCCGCTAATGGGATGGGTGCATCAAGAAGTTATCGGGCCTGTATGTGGTTAAAACGCAGATATAAAAAGCAGTTATAGGGCCTGTGTGTGGTTAAAACGCAGATCGTTTTTTGCCCCAGTACATAAGTGAAGTGGGGAGTTGCTGTTATCTAGACAGCCTATCATACAGAAGCAAGTCACAGACAGACACATAGTCTTATTAGCGATGTAATGTTCTTTTTTCATCATCATTGCAAACATTGGCTGTAGCAGGAAGCAGATAGGCAGTCCAAGCAGTAGTGTTCTTTTTCAGCAACTGGCTAGTGGCTTCGATATGGCAGCATCTATAAAGACTAGCCTACATCACCACACAAGACACTGATTGTTTTTGCTCCAATGCAATGTGTAGGGACTTTGTCCTGCTTGTGCAACTGCAATATCCGTTACAACATACAGAGAAGGTTGTACCCTTCGTAATATAGCTATATATTTTTGGGAATGTTTGTTCAAATCCCTGCAGGATTTTTATTTCAGCTGTTCAGAAATGTAAGGCAGAGACAATGTCTACATCATCATGTTTCAGAAGAGGGTGAGTAAAGAGAGAAACAAGTATACTGTATACTGTATGACAATATCAAGAGATTGGAATCCATAAAAGCAGCAGGAGACAAACCCAATGATTATTGGGTAAAAGTAGGTTTTTGTATTACCTGTATTGCAGTCACAGTATGATGAGGAACATGTGTGACATTCGATTGACAACAAGCAATGCTAATGAGACAGGGACAGAATATTTGGTTGTCAAATTGAATCTTCTGTTAGCATACTTTCTGTAAAGAAAAATTTGATGCCATCAGAAAAATACATCTAGCTGGAAACGTGATAATTTATGCATTGATTGTGAATGGGAAGTTCAGTACAGGATGTATTCTGTGATATGATATGTGTTACAAATATTTTCGGAGAGTATTTTCTGTGGTCAGATGTGATGTTCCAATATCTATGCTGATGGAGAAGAACCATCATGGGCCAAACTTTCAATGCATTCTATTAAGGCTTGTGACGTTTGTCTGGATGCTTCAATCTTGTACTACAGTCAGACTGTCATAGGCAAGCCACAATCATCCAGAAGAAACCAACTGGATGGAGAAAAGAGAGGGCCGGGTGTACAGAGAAGAACATCTACAATATATCCCACAGTACTGACAATTACCTCACAAGCCAAAAAGAAGTCTCTCTCCAAAGCAAAATCTCTCTTCAAAACCGCTCCTCCCCGGTACCAATCTGAGGGCAAAAATCTGAGGTTAGAGCACGCACAGCGGACAGAACAGAAAAGAACAAGAAGTGCACTGCACAATAACATTCAGAGCGATCTACATGCTTGGTGTAAACCAATGTGTTATGGTGTAGCCTAATGAAAGTCAGGCAGAAACACCATTCATTCCCCCCGGTGAGTCCATTCTGTGAACAGAGTGTCATAATAACCCAGCTTCGGTTCTCTGGGCTGCTGCTACACCATCGAATACCCCTGCCTTTCATAATGAATGAAACAGGCTTCATTAACTGACTCCAGCCTCCCAGCCAAACAGAGAATTAGATAAGAGGACACCAGGACACTTCAGCAGCCGTCAAAGGAGATGCCAATCACATTAGTTATAGGACTGTGTCTGTTCCTTTTCCTTGATTTTCTAATAAAAGACACTGCGACACTATAGACTATACAATCTTCCCTCTGAGTATACTTGAGGTTCTGTTTTACTGTTTTCATTTCCTTCCCAGGTTTTGTTGCAGATCTGGTATCGACGAGGAGGACTGGTATTATATATTCTTCCGGGCTGTTTGCAACCTAAACCAGGCTTTACTGCAAGAGCAAATTATTTACTTAACAACGGAAAAAACAGAGATTAAGAAAACACAAGAAAGCGGAGACAACGCAACACCTTGTATAAAGATACTTGAAATTGTATTGGAAGGCAATGGATTAACACTGAGACATCTGACCTAATTTTAACTCAAACTACCACAGAGACTGGTATTCTTCTTATAGAGCCAGATTACTATTTTAACTGATGCACTGATCATCTCTTAAGATTGGACTCAGCAGGACCATGGGGCAGTGGGAGATGTGTGAGATGTTTGAGTTTTTGGAAATGCTCTTGCATTTCTTATGTCAGTGGGCCACTCTGTTAAACCCCTAGATGTATGGTAAAAAGAGACAATGACTGAAAGTTGTGTTTTAAATCTTCATGTTTCATTGAGTCTGATTTAACTCTTTCATTACAGAGTAAAGTTACAAGTACAGATATATATATATATATATATATATATATATATAGAGAGAGAGAGAGAGAGAGAGAGAGAGAGAGAGAGAGAGAGATATTATGTTCCAAAAAAGGTCCAGTCACCAGGACCACAAATACAAATTCCATCTAGACACTGTTGCCCTAGAGCACACAAAAAACTATACATACCTTGGCCTAAACATCAGCGCCACAGGTAACTTCCACAAAGCTGTGAACGATCTGAGAGACAAGGCAAGAAGGGCATTCTATGCCATCAAAAGGAACATAAATTTCAACATACCAATTAGGATCTGGCTAAAAATACTTGAATCAGTCATAGAGCCCATTGCCCTTTATGGTTGTGAGGTCTGGGGTCCGCTCACCAACCAAGACTTCACAAAATGGGACAAACACCAAATTGAGACTCTGCACGCAGAATTCTGCAAAAATATCCTCCTGTACAACGTAGAACACCAAATAATGCATGCAGAGCAGAATTAGGCCGATACCCACTAATTATCAAAATCCAGAAAAGAGCTGTTAAATTCTATAACCACCTAAAAGGAAGCGATTCCCAAACCTTCCACAACAAAGCCATCACCTACAGAGAGATGAACCTGGAGAAGAGTCCCTAAGCAAGCTGGTCCTGGGGCTCTGTTCACAAACACACCCTACAGAGTCCCAGGACAGCAGCACAATTAGACCCAACCAAATCATGAGAAAACAAAAAGATAATTACTTGACACATTGGAAAGAATTAACAAAAAAACAGAGCAAACTAGAATGCTATTTGGCCCTACACAGAGAGTACACAGCGGCAGACCTGACCACTGTGACTGACCCAAAATCAAGGAAAGCTTTGACTATGTACAGACTCAGCGAGCATAGCCTTGCTATTGAGAAAGGCCGCCGTAGGCAGACATGGCTCTCAAGAGAAGACAGGCTATGTGCTCACTGCCCACAAAATGAGGTGGAAACTGAGCTGCACTTCCTAACCTCCTGCCCAATGTATGACCATATTAGAGATACATATTTCCCTCAGATTACACAGATCCACAAAGAATTCGAAAACAAATCCAATTTTGAAAAACTCCCATATCTACTGGGTGAAATTCCACAGTGTGCCATCAAAGCAGCAAGATTTGTGACCTGTTGCCACGAGAAAAGGGCAACCAGTGAAGAACACGTACCATTGTAAATACAACCCATATCTATGCTTATTTATTTTATCTTGTGTCCTCTACCATTTGTACATTGTTAACCCTTTCACACGTACCATCACACGGGTGTGATCGTTCTACAGTGGTCCCTGAAGCGTAAGATCACACATGTGTGATTAGAACACTCATTTAGAATGTTTAGAACGGCCAGTTTCGAATGATGCAACAATCAGCGTTTGAGCTGGCCACACTTTTTTCAGAAACTATTTACACAAACACAGTCCTTGCAAAGTTATGTCCAGAATGTGAGCAGTTTATTTTGGGATGCAATGTTCAGATATTCACAGAAGTACAGTATATATAGCATAACACAATCATCCTAACCGGAAAAATGTAGGCTACAGTTGTTCTAGCGCTAACTGAGCAAAGATTGACCCCACACAAGCTGTCATATTTTCTAGCTCTAGGCTGACATAAACTACATTATGAATTTGCTAATAGCAATTACTATGTATAATTAATCACATCACGGGTGAGCTCACCATTGATCGAAATAACTATGTAAAACACTTTATAGAAATCGAAAGTAATCCGAAGATTAGTTTCAGCGCGCAGCCATGCATTTTTTTCCTCACAGAAACCGAAGATAATAAGAGAAGACGAGATGTGTTTGGTCTGTTTATAGTATGCATGTTGAAGGGGTGTCATCTACTGTCGTTCACATCCCACCAGTAATTTCCGGAAGTCCTCAAAAAATGTGTGAACTCTTACCTCATTTTGCTATAGCATCTTTGGTCCGACAGACGATCAAGTGAAACCCAGAATGCATTGTATGTCAACAAACATGGCTCCACACACATAGCTGGAATTAGCTTAGCTCATAATCAGTACGACCTTCAAAACATTATTTTACACAAATACTATGTGCCCTTTACAATCTATGCAAAAATCGGAATGCATGATTTTATAACCGGTAATTGAAAAACGTGAATAAAATAGTAAATATAGGAACACTACACAAAACATTTTCTGATAGTGATTTATTGATACAAATGGCGCGTGCAGGCAGTCAATCACGTAACCTCTCACTCCTGCTCTGAGCCATTCAGTGTTGTTATGTACGTAGCTAATGAGCTAAGCTGTAGCATTAGCAATGTCTTTCAAAAGGAGACAACTCAGAAATGCAGAAATGGAGATTTAAAAAAAATTCTGACAATGAGTCTGAATGTCAGGAATCAGGTTCTGACAGTGACAGAGGATCCCTTGTCGACTGACAAAGTCCCAGTTCCCTTCGAAGATGCTGGTGGTGACAGAGGCAGACCGATAGTACAGGGTTCTGTGGTAGCTGGAAGGCTGCCAGCCATTTCACCCCTCCTGGCCCTGCTGTTTGTGTTGATGAGTCCCAGTCTGGAGTGGGGGTGGGGGCAGCAGCAGCCACAATTAGTGAAATGTATACATTTCTGGTGACTGTAAAGAGGAACTCCATAAGAGAACACTGGGGCAGAGATCCTATGTTTGCAACTCCCTTCTTTGCCACCCTCTTTTCCCATGACTGCTTTCTAGTTCTGCTGCTATGACTGCATTTCATCAACAACGCTACTGCCATCTTAAATGACCCTTTATACAAAATAAAAAATGTTAACAGCTGGCAGTAAAGTTCCATGACAAACGAGACGTCCATGTCCTCTCCTCTGTCCATACACGTGGCTGAGGTGCACCCATGACCAGCTCTGAAACCAGATTGCATAGCGGAGAAGGTATGGTGGGATTCGAAATGGTTGGTAATCTTTCGAAGATCTTAGAAAGGCAGGGTAGGATAGATATAGGTCTGTAGCAGTTTGGGTCAAGAGTGCCCCCCCCTTGAAGAGGGGGATGACCGCAGCTGCTTTCCAATCTTTGGGAATCTCAGACGACACGGAAGAGAGGTTGAACAGTCTAGTAATAGGGGTTGCAATAATTTCGGCAGATAAATTTAAAAAGAAAGGGTCCAGATTTTCTAGCCCGGCTGATTTGTAGGGGTCCAGATTTTGCAGCACTTTCAGAGCATCAGCTGACTGGATTTGGGAGAAGGAGAAATGGGGAAGGCTTGTGCGAGTTGCTGTGGGGGGTGCAGTTCTGTTGACCGGGTTAGGGGTAACCAGGTGGAAACACGGCCAGCTGTAGAAAAATGCTTTTTGAAGTTCTCAATTATAGTGGATTTATCCGTAGTGACAGTTTCCTATCCTCAGTGCAGTGGGCAGCTGGGAGGAGGTTTTCTTATTCTCCAAGGACTTTACAGTGTCCCAGAACTTTTTTTAGTTTGTGTTGCAGGAAGAACATTTCTGCTTGAAGAAGCTAGCCTTGGCTTTTCTAATTGCCTGTGTGTACTGGTTTCTAGCTTCCCTGAAAAGTTGCATATCACGGGGGCTGTTTGATGCTAATGCAGAACGGCACAGTATGTTTTTGTGTTGGTTAAGGGCAGTCAGGTCTGGAGAGCACCAGGGGCTACACCTGTTCCTGGTTCTACATTTCTTGATTGGGGTATGCTTATTTAAGATGGTGAGGAAGGCATTTATAAAAATAACCAGGCATCCTCTACTGACGGGATGAGGTCAGTGTCCTTCCAGGATACCCCGGCCAGGTCGATTAGAAAGGCCTGCTCGCTGAAGTGTTTCAGGGAGCGTTTGACAGTGACGAGTGGAGGTCGTTTGACCGTTGACCCATTACGGATGCAGGCAATGAGGCAGTGATTGCTGAGATCTTGGTTGAAAACAGCAGAGGTGTATTTAGAGGGCAAGTTGGTTAGGATGATATCTATGAGGGTCCCTGTGTTTACGGCTTTGGGGTGGTACCTGGTAGGTTCATTGATAATTTGTGTGAGATTGAGGGCATCAAGCTTAGATTGTAGGATGGCTGGGGTGTTAAGCATGTTCCAGTTTAGGTTGCCTAGCAGCACAAGCTCTGAAGATAGATAGGGGGCAATCAGTTCACATATGGTGTCCAGAGCACAGCTGGGGGCAGAGGGGGGTCTACAGCAGGTGGCGACAGTGAGAGACTTGTTTTTATAGAGCTGGATTTTTAAAAGTAGAAGTTCAAATTGTTTGGGTACAGACCTGGATAGTAGGACAGAACTCTGCAGGCTATCTCTGCAGTAGATTGCAACACCTCCCCCTTTGGCCGTTCTATCTTGTCTGAAAATGTTGTAGTTCGGAATGGTGATTTCAGAATTTTTGGTGGTCTTCCTAAGCCAGGATTCAGACGCGACTAGAACATCCAGGTTGGCAGAGTGTGCTAAAGCAGTGAATAAAACAAGCTTAGGGAGGAGGCTTCTAATGTTAAAATGCATGAAACCAAGGCTATTACGGTTACAGAAGTCATCAAAAGAGAGCGCCTCGGGAATAGGAGTGGAGCTAGACACTGCAGGGCCTGGATTCACCTCTATATCACCAGAGGAACAGAGGAGGAGTAGGATAAGGGTATGGCTAAAAGCTATGGGAATTGGTCGTTTAGAACGTCCGGAACAGAGAGTAAAAGGAAGTTTCTGGGGGTGATAAAATAGCTTCAAGGTATAATGTACAGACAAAGGTATGGTAGGATGTGAATACAGTGGAGGTAAACCTAGGCATTGAGTGATGATGAGAGAGATATTGTCTCTAGAAACATCATTGAAACCTGGTGATGTCATCGCATGTGTGGGTGGTGGAACTGAAAGGTTGGATAAGGTATAATGAACAGGGCTAGAGGCTCTACAGTTAAATAAGCCAATAAACACTAACCAGAACAGCAATGGACAAGGAATATTGACATTAAGGAGAGGCATGCATAGTCGAGTGATCATAAGGGTCCAGTTAGTAGTGAGGTTGGTTGGGGTAATGGCGATTCAGACAGCTTGCCGGGCCATCGGTAGCAAGCTAGCGTAGGACGGTGTTCTGTTTTTAGCCACTTCTTGCGTTTCCGTTAGTAGATTAGTGGGGTTCCGTGTAGTATAGGGGATCAATCCAATTGGCAAAATAGATATAGTTGTAGTGACCCCCAAAAAATTGTCAGAGAGACCTATTCAGATAGCAGCCGATAAGACAGCTAACGTCTTAAGACAGCTAACTCCGTTCAGGTAACGAAGCCAGTTGGATAACTCCCTCGTGCAGATAACGTTGGTAGTACAGTCGTGAAGGCCCGGTGAAGCTCCGCATCGGCAGTAAAACGGGTCTGGATAGGTGATTGTAGCCCAGGAGTGGTTGATGGAACTCTTCAGCTGGCTAGCTCCGGAATAATTGAAGTTTGCTCTGGGACCGACGTAAGCCAATAGTCACACGGATAGCAGCTAGCTCGCGGCGAGATCCAGCTGTAAATGTTCAGAGCTTTTGGTTGAAATCCGGGGGATATGAAGAGAAAAATAGGTCTGGTATATTCTGGTCTGAGTCACGTTGTACAAAACTGGCGAGAGCTTTTCGAGCTAAAGGATAGCTGATGACCATCAACCGTGGTTAGCTAAATACTAACGTTAGCCAGTAAACTGGCTAGCTTCTGGCTAGCTTCTGGCTAGCTCCTGGTTAGCTTCTGGTTAGCTTCAGGCTAGCTTCTATTGTGGATTTCAGATTTGAGGTAAACAATACTTTTTTTTTGGTGAGGCGCATTGCAGGAGAGTGTTTTGAAGTTGAGTTTTTGGAAAAGAAAATATAGAAA
>NC_056438.1:60187927-60367927 GCF_018296145.1 Oncorhynchus tshawytscha | reverse complement strand
CGTAAGCCCCTGTAAAGACACTGTAACACAAATGACTTAAGCCCCTGTAAAGACACTGTAACACAAATGACTTAATTGCTCACAGCACATACAGTGCCTTCAGAAAGTATTCATACCTCTTGACTTATTACACATTTTGTTGTTACAGCCTGAATTCAAAATTGATTAAATATTTTTTCTCACCCATCTACACACCCCGTCATGACAAAGTGAAAACATGTTTTTAGAAATGTTTGCAAATTTATTGAAAATGTAATACAGAAATATCTCATTTACATAACTATTTACAGACTATTTTCTATACTTTGTAGAAGCGCCTTTGGCAGCGATTACAGCTGTGAGTCTTTCTGGGTAAGTCTCTAAGAGTTTTCCACACTTGAATTGTGCAACATTTGCCCATTAATCAAAATTCTTCAAGCTCTGTCAAATTGGTTGTTGATCATTGCTAGACAACCATTTTTAGGTCTTGCCATAGATTGTAAATGAGTCAAAACTGTAACTCTACAACTCAGGAACATTCACTGTCTTCTTGGTAAGCAACTTCAGTGTAGATTTTGCCTTGTGTTTTAGGTTATTGTCCTGCTGAAAGGTGAATTCACCTCCCATTATATGGTGGAAAGCAGACTGAAACAGTTTTTCCTCTAGGATTTCTCCTGTGCTTAGCTCCATTCTGTTTATTTTTTATCATGGAAAACTCCACAGTCCTTAACGCTTACAAGCATACCCATAACAAGATGCAGCCACCACTACTTGCTTAGTTAATTGCTTTGCCACATTTTTTTGCAAACAGGTTGCATGTTTTATAATATTCTTTATTTTGTACAGGCTTCCTTCTTTTCACTCTGTCAATTAGTATTATGGAGTAACTACAATGTTGTTAATCCATCCTCAGTTTTCTCCTGTCACAGCCATTAAACTCTGTCGCTGTTTTAAAGTCACCTTTGGTCTCATGGTAAAATCCCTGAGTGGTTTCCTTCTTCTCCGGCAACTGAGTTAGGAAGGACGCCTGTATCTTTGTACTGACTGGGTGTATTGATACACCATCCAAAGAGTAATTAGTAACTTGCTTAAAGGGATATTTAATGTCAGATTTATTTTTTAACCATCCACCAATAGGTGCCCTTCTTTGCGAAGCATTGGAAAACCTCCCTAGTCTTTGTGGTTGAATCTGTGTTTGAAATTCACTACTCTACTGAGGAACCTTACAGATAATTGTATATAATTGTATATTTGGGGTACAAAGATGAGGTAGTCATTCAAAAGTCATGTTATACAACTTATTATGTGACTTGTTTAACAAAGGGACTGATTACTTTTGACATTTTTAAAAACATAATTCCACTTTGACATTATAGGGTATTGTGTGTAGGCCAGTGGCCAAAGAAATCTCAAATGAATCAATTTTAAATTCAGGCTGTAACACAATAATATGTGGAAAAAGTCAAGGGGTGTGAATACTTTCTGGAGGCACTGTAGACATACAGTATGATTCAGGTAGGTACAGGATTTACCGTGCCACCTATATAGACGCCACTACACAGAGTTCCCTGCCTGGAGACTGAACCAAAAATGGCATCAGTCCTCACATAAACACAATTGCAAAAAGAAACCAGGATGATTTGGGGGAGATGCTATCATGAAACGAATAGATACTAGAGAAAGAGGGAACAGCAGACCGACAGCATTTGCAGCAGCACAATGTATGATAGGACTAGAGAGAGAGACAGACAGACAAGGAGATTGAGACAGACAACAATTGCAGGCTGCATGGTGAATGCAGGCAGGGTATGGCATCTTTGTTGGAACGTAAGAGGTGGTAATTACCTAGTGATGAGTTGACTGGTTGTGTGTCCAGTGCACGGTGCTGCTGGGTGGGGCTGCGGGAAGCAGATAAGACCTCCATGCTGGAGCTTATCTCTGAAAACCGAGAGGCACCAGGCCCCGCCAGGCAAATCCACTGCACGGCCCACCGTCTGCGTCTAGCCCCCCGATTTATTAACGACATCATTAATGCCAGACAGGTTACGTGCATTGACTCTCCGTGAGAGGGGAAATGTGATAAAACAAATAAAGTCTAGATTCCTGGATGCTCGAACCGGTCGACCGACCCCCTGTGCCTAAGAGGCATTGGTGGGTTGACGTGTTTTGAAAGTGAGGAGGTGGAGATGTGATGTTTACCAGGTAGTGTTTCAGCCTATGGAAAGGCACGGAGAGTGAGCTCAGATCTTACCTCTGGGCTTCACTCGTTCTCCTCAGGGTCACAGGAATTCAAATGATTTTTTTTTGTTTCACTGAAACGTGCTGCTGCTCACCAGAATAATGATAAACCAGATACCAAAAAAACACACAACTAGACCAGTGGGGAAAAAAGCAGGATAATGAATCTTGAAAACTTTATGAATTGTGTGTCTCGGCTAGGTTTTGTTCTGTTTTATGCTTTGTGAAATGGAAAAACTATCTATCTGTTAAAAGACGATTCTGAGATAATTGCCATTAATGTTCCAAACCCTCATTGGTTTGAATGGTGTCAACACTTTTTTATCTTGTATTCTTTTGAACTTAACAACATTGACATACTTCAAAAATCACATCGTTGTCATGCCTCCCTTGGAGTTCTGGAGAATTTTGTATTGCAAAAAACGGTAGTAATGGTCCGCATGCTCCAAGCGTCAAATGTTTTATTAGAGGTTACATTTCACGAACCCTTCCCCTACAAGCCCGTAGAAGGGGGATGTGGTTATATGCGTCACTGTTTTCTGTCCTGGATAGACACATTTTGTAGATAGTTGTTGCGTATGCTAGTTTCAAGTGTGGTCGACAATCTGCGATCTATATTTATTGAAATTGAAAGTCAATTACGCTGGTAAAGTCAAATGTCACAACATGTTCTAAACCGTTGTGGTGACAAACATTTTTAGCCTTGTCTTCATTCGTTCACATAGCTGCTGGCTGCGCTTTTCTACCACCCCAAAAAAATGGGAAGATTGCCCATCATTTAGTTTTTGGAACAACCCAAAAAACAGAGGCATTGGGAGAACCTATTCAAGTAAGTAAATACATTGTAGGCTAACTCAACTGAGCTGCTAGCTAGCTAACTTTACACACGGTTAATTCACAAGTGAATTAAATGTCATCTAGCTACTTCTTGTCCCTCATGCTAGCCTTTACAGCCAAATATCACTTCAGAAAGATAAAAATATATATATATATTGACGTGGCCAGCATTGGGGCGGCAGGTAGCCTAGTTTTTAGAGCGTTGGACTAGTAACCGAAAGGTTGCAAGATTGAATCCCCAAGCTGACAAAGGTCAAAATCTGTTGTACTGCCCCTGAACAAGGCAGTTAACCCACTGTTCCTAGGCCGTCCTTGAACATAATAATTTGTTCTTAACTGACTTGCCTAGTTAAATAAAGGTAAAATAAAAAAATACATATAAAATTGTAGACCAATTTCTCCCTTTGAAATAACAGAGGAATGTTGTGAAAATCAGTGTGCTGCAAACGCTCTAAAATGTTTTGGTGGAAGCGCTTCTTGACATTTTTTTGTACTCGCGCACTGTTGCTCTGTTGCTCTGTTGCTCGCACACTGTTGCTTGCGCACTACACCTTTGGAGCTCTGCCCAAGCGAGGCATTTGATTAGTTTGAATTTGTATTTTTTTTGTCAAAGACTCCAGTCACCTAAGTCATAGACTGTTCCCACTGCTAACTGTCCCGAAGCTCCAAGTATAGGTCCAAAAGGCTCCTTTAGAGCTTCTACCCCCAAGCCATAAGACTGCTGAACAATTAATCAAATGCTCCCCCTCCCCCCCGCAACTCGGTTCCCCCTGTATATAGCCTCATTATTGTTATTTTATTGTGTTTTTATTTTATTCAGTAAATCTTTTCTTAACTCTATTTTCTTAAAACTGCACCGTTGCTTAAGGGCTTGTAAGTAAGTAAGCATTTCACGGTAAGGTCTACACCTGTTGTATTCGGCGCATGGGACAAATACAATTTGATTTGATTTGATTCCGACCCCTCTTCAGCTGATTTCTGCCATAGAACTTCCCCAGGCTTTCTGTTTTAGGGAAGCCTGGTTCACGATGAGGCTATTCCACTACAGACTCCACCTGTAGTGTTATCTCTTCAAGATGTTTATGAACTTGTGTGTTTGTTAGAATGTATCTCCATCAATAACAACACTTTCAATTAAGCTATACCTGTACATGTGGTTGTTCGATGAATAGATAAGTTAAAATTCTGACCAGAAACCTTAACGTTATCTCAAGATGACTTCTTTCACCTTATGATATTGTGTTTGCAGTCATCATGTTTCCTTTCATCCGTAGGCATCCTAGCAGGTGTCTGGCGTGCCTGCGACAAAGGAACGCTCGCTAGCTTGCTCTGGTTCGAATTAATAAACAATCACGTAAAGTGTGAAACACGAACAAACATAATTAAAACCCGGTATTAGCATATCAAATGCCAAGGAGCTTTTCAGGGATGATGTACTTATTTAAGATAATGTGTGTCTCTGTGTCTTGAGTCTGTATGGGACTAAATGGGGATTTTGGAAACAGGTTAGTACTGTACACAGAACATGGCACTTAGTCCTAAAAAAAGCCCTAGCACTGGCTTTTGGACATTACTAGCTGTTAATGCTTACTAATGAAAAGGTCACTGGATTTTTTTGCCTACGTCTGCGTGGAAATGTACTGCACATTGATACCCTAAGGGCTTGTTCCCGAGACGCATACGGCTTTGCCAAACTGGCCAGCAGTGCGGTGGGATGGAAGGATGGAGGGAGGGCGGGCGGTGGAAAGAGTGACTGGTCCGACAGGTTTATATGTCCCCACAGGCTGTATTCTGTGGACCGGGCTGGACCCAAAGGAAGGAACAGAGCCAGCTGTGTGACGGCATTCTGCTGGCCTGCTGGCCCCTGAGCTTCAGGAACTCTGGGCCTGAATTCACAAAGTAATGTCTCAGAGTGCTGATCTAGGATCAGGTCCCTCCTATCTATATAATCGTACACTCTTAGAAAAAAAGGCGCTATCTAGAACATAAAAACAGTCTTCAGCTGTCCCCATAGGAGAACCCTTTTTGGTTCCAGGTAGACCCAATTGGGTTCCATGTAAAACCCTTTCCACAGAGGGTTCTACATTTTAGTAATTAAGCAGATGCTTTTATCCAGAGCAACTTAAAGTAGCATACATTTTCATACTCCCCCCCCATACTGGTCCCCCGTGGGAAATGAACCCACAACTGTGGCATTGCAAGTGCCATGCTCTACCAACTGAGCCTCACAGGACCCTGTAAGGTTCTGTATTTATTTTCTTAGTCAACCTTGTGTTCTGTTTTGTTGTGTTCTTGAATGTAGCCCTGTCTTTCATTTTTGTTAATTGATTTCACCTGTGTTAATTACTCACCTGGTCTCATCAGCTCCTTATTTAGTTCAGTTCATTCTGTTTGTGTTTTTGTGGGGCATTGTTCGTTTTGACTCTACTAAGCCTTTTCCTAGCTTGTTTGTGTGAACCAGTTATAGCCTTCAGTCCTAGTCTTGATACACCTGTCTGTTTGCTTACCTGTGTTTGACCATTGCCTGCCTGTGACCACGATTCCTACCTTGTGTGAAGGTGAAATATACACCACACACGCTCTGCGTGTAAATCTACAGCTTTTTCTCCCTGAGTTTCATTACAGACCCAAAAAGGTTATACCTGGAACCAGAAAGGGTTCTCCTATGGGGACAGACGAAGAAGCCTTTTGGAACCCTTTTTGCTGAGTGTGTTCATTATGGCAAAACCTAGATCAGCAGTACTACTCTTAGACGTTTGTGAATGCAGGCACTATCACAGTCTCAGTGTTTCCCCTCCTCCAACTCCTCCACATCCCCTCCCATGGGTTGTTGCTTTTTGCCAGGCCAGGGGGATGGTGTCTGGTGAGGGCCAGAGCATCCCCCCCTTTTGCCAGGATGCGGAGTCCACTACCCACCCACAAGACAGATTTCCTGTAACGTCTACTTGCAGTATAACACACTTGTTCCTCTGCACTAATTGCCCATTTTTCGAAGCTGGAAGGTGGTGGTTTCATAAATAAATGTTTATGTGCAGGATGGGTGTCGTTCTCAGGATCTCTTAGGGTACCGGCTGGACTGTGCTTTGGCAGGACAAACACTATGGTGTGTGCTGTAGTAGTAAGGACTCTAACCCATAGATCTCCTCTCATGCTTCAGAGGGAGAGGGGGTGTCGCTCTACTGCTGTGAATGTAAAGGTTATCCAATCTATACATCTCACACCTTCCCACTTAATGGATCGGCTGGGGGGGGACTGCCAATTGATTTGATCAGAGATAGATCTTCTCTTAATTAAAGCCACGGTTGGTTGGAATTCTGCGGAGGGCTGCACAATGGCTAGCTTTGGCCGTGACTCTGCTCTAAACTGAGGCATTAAAACCCCTGATTGAATAGTAAACCACCTGTGGTACTCTAGCCCCGCGCTGAATCAGTCGCTGTTTTAAAGAGAGAAGAACCCCCTGCAGTCATCACTTCTACCATCTCCACAGCCACAATAACATCCAGCCATTTAAATCAGCTTCATTCTATATTCACTGGATGTACACAACAAAAAAAAACAAATCACATTTTCAAAAATAGCTCAAAGGAATTATGTCAGCCAAGAGGGACTGGGTTTTAGTAAACAGAGAAGCAATCTTTATGATTAGGACATCATGTGCCCTCAGTCAACGCATGAGGCATCCTGCTTTCTCCACATCGTAGGACAGGGTTTGTTCAACATACATACCCCACAAATAGAGTCAACACACCAAAAACCTAACTTGTGATTGGATTTTAATCCGATAGCATTATTATTCCGGTCTCCCATTGGCCATTCATTACTCTCACATGGCGTCTGTGTGGGCTGTGATCACCCAATCAGCATCCAGACCGTATTCCAGAGAGCATGCTTCCGTTTGCATCCCTTAAACCCTGTGAGATCCTCTCTCTCTCCGGGCCCCACCGACGGAATGCCTAATTCCAAAGTAAACTGATTGCTCTCTCCGACAAGATTACACTGTGATGATGTTATCCAAACGAGACGGTGCTAATCCGCCATGGATGCAACCAAGGTGGGCTAGAAGGAGGATGCATACCCCAAGATGACTGATCAGCATGTTAAGAGAAATGAGGGAGGTGGAAAAGAATAAAGAAAAAAAACCCACAAGTGAGTTAGATTGATCGAAAGAGTGCGAGAGAGAGAGTTGTCGGTGTGGGGGTATGTAGAGGAAACTTAATTTGCTTCTCACCTCAGGCAACTGGGCTCTGAGACCAGTAAATATGCAAACATGGCCGAGTCTGGCCATCAATATGCACACCCTGGATGATTACTAATCTTCACTGCAGAACACCAGACAGTACTAAGGTCTGCTCAGGAGCGCCATGCACCATGCAATGTGAGGAGGAGGAAGAGGAGGGGGAAGTGGGTGGGGGGCGGGGGGGGGGCCTAGAGCCACTAGATCATGATCAGATCATGGGTGGTTTAGGCAGCGGTTTAGGATATGCATGAGATTAGGAGTTCCATACTGCCTGGGCTCTTAGCTGCATTCAAGATTGCAACCTTTTTGCAACGTTTCAAAATATGTTGGGCTTCAAAGCCATTCTCACTGTCTTGTCTGGATTTTATTTAAGCCCTCTTCAACAACTCACTTTTACAATGATGACACTTATCCATCTAGTGCATAGGATTCTAGAAACAGTGAGCAACAGTTACGTAAATCCAGACCTAATCACAATTGAGATGTTGTGGCCGGATTTGATAGCGAGCAGTTCATGCTTGAAAAGCCACAAATGCTCCTGAGTTAAAGCAGTTCTGCATGGAAGAGTGGAACAAAATTCCTCCACAACATGACAGACTGATCAACAACTACAGGAAGCGTTTGGTTGGAGTCATTGCAGCTAAAGGTGGCACAACCAGTTATTGAGTGTAAGGGAGCAATTTATTTTTCACACAGGGGAATTGGGTGTTGCATAAACTTTGTTTATGAAATAAATAAAATAAGTATGTAATTGTCGTGTTATTTGTTCATTCAGGTTCCCTTAATCTAATATTAGGTTTTGGTTGAAGATCTGATAACATTCAGGGTAAAAACAAATGTAAAATTAGAAAGGTGGGCAAATACTTTTTCACAGCACTGTACCCCCCCCCACACACACACACATTGCAGGTAGAGGGCTGCAGTCATTAGGTGTGTGCGAGGCTTACCCAGACAGCCAGATAAACCAGATGCCTCGGGATGGCCAGGGGTCATCTCTCTCTTTACCAGAACATGCTGTTGATGTCCTTGGTTCCCTCTCTATATCTCTCTGTAACACACTCTATCTCTCTCTGTCTCTCTCTCTCTCTCTCTCTCACTCTCGCTATCTTTCTCACTTTCTCTCTGCTCTCCTTCTCTCGCTTTCCATCTCCCCCCTCTCTCTAGCTCAGTGCTATACAGTCATCACACACATGCATTTGTGCTCAGTACTAAAGAACCTGTCAGTTATCAGGAAGGAAGGGAGGAGACAGGGGAGTTGTCTGTGGCCCTAGTCTTAATGCCTGAGGGGGTGCTACGTGTGGAGGATAGTTAGTGCCGGCTGTAGCTACCTCAGTTTGCAGGTGAACACTTTCTCATTTGTGAGACTTAACTGTGTTTGAATCACGGCTCCTGTGGGGAAATATGATGACTTTCTATGATAGAATGAGCAGTGATAAATGCACCAAAATATGTAATATCTGTAGTCTGAGTAACTCTGTGGTAGAACCCTGTAAAACACACACAACCTAACCTCAGTGTATGGTCTCTTTCAACATTATTGACTACTTTCCGAGGTTGGAGCATCAGAGTGAGCTGTGTTTCCTCTCTCTCTGCAGTGAGCACATACAGTTTGAGGATGTTTATCTGGCATGGTTCCTGTTGTAGAGGAGAGCCAGGCTAGTGTGTGTGTGTGTGTGGGATGTGTGCGTGTGTGTGTGTAGGTGTGTGTGTGTGAAGGAGATCATTAGTAAGGTAAGGGTCAGATAGCATACTCCATCTTGTCTGGATGAGATCTGTCTCCAATGTTAGCTTTTATTTTCAAGAATCGAGGTGTGTGTGTGTGTGTGTGTGTGTGTGTGCACGCTACTATGCTCTCAGTCCTGAACTGAACTATCCATCTATTCACCCATCCATCTTCCCTCCTTCCTTCCCTCCTTTCATTTACTCATCTATCCATTTATCCATCTCTGGCTGGTGGCTGAAGGGCTGTGTCTCTTTGTGGCCCAGGTAATCTGGACCAATTTCCTCTGCAATTTATTTCCCAGCCACCCTGTTCAAGCAGCAGCTGCCTTCTCAAGGTAGAGCTACTCAGCTTTACCAACCCCCCAATCCCCATCACATTCTTTATCCCTTTCCATTGTTTTCATCTCTATTTCTTAGCTAGTGTTTTATTCCTCCATCTCTTATATCCTCCCCCTTTTCTTCCTCTCTCCCACCCCTTTCCCTCTCCGTTTTCCCACTGAAGCTGTCTCTACCTCCATCCTTTCTCTCTCTTTCCCTCCCTCCATCCTGTCATTCTCTCTTGCTGCCTGCTTCCTTTCTCTCCCTCCATTTCGCTCTCTTTCCCCTGTTCTCTTTCTCCCGGTCTCCCTCCCTCCATCCTGTCGTTCTCTCTCTCTCCCTCTCTCTCCCTGCTTGGCTCCTCAGTATTCCACTGCTGTCTTGTGTGGAGTGATTTTGCCCAGACACGTCTGGCTCTGGGTAAAGTGCGGTCCCCAGAGAGCACGCTCCGCAGCCCCCAGGTCGCCGGCACCATGAATACATTATGATCCCCATTTCCATCCTGTTGCCACGGCAGCACTTTCGAAGCCGCAGGGCGATTAAGACGTACGCACACCTTCGATACCCTGCCTGATACTAGCAGAAGTTGGATGCAAATGTTTTGGCCTTTGATCAGCTTCAATCCCTAGACTGGGTCTGGGTGGTTAGGACAGGAGGAGAGGAGATAAAGAGGAAGAGTAGACGTTGTGTTCTTGTTGTCGAGTTGACTACCTGACACTTACATAAAAGCACCCATACACACATACCCATCTCTTATTCCTCCTCGATTTCATTCCCTGCCTGAAACCATTTCCCTCCCTTACCCTCTATACTTCCGTTCCACCTCCTCGCCTCAAGTTCCTCCTCTTCATCAAACCCTACCCCCCCTACTCTTCAGTTCAGCTAAGGCAGAATTATACACACATGCTCTTTATTTTCTGGTCTCCAATATTTTCCTTTCCTCACAAAGGAAGCAACTCCCTTACCTTTTTTATTGTTTTCTTTTTTCCCTTGGTGGGGAGGATGGAGGGGTGATGTATAAAACATGGAGCCTCAGGTAGAGGATGTTGGGTAGGAAGCCATGTCCCCCTAAATGGCCAACCGTGTGCATGCGCCTAACACTTCACTGAGCAATCTGTCAACATGTCAGCAACACATGTTTTGTAAAAAGCCTCTGGTGGGAGTCAGGGGACAAAATGCACTCCTGCCAGACCAGAAAGGAAATGTGCTCGTGCTCGTCCTCTCTCTCTCTCTCTCTCTCTCTCTCTCTCTCTCTCTCTCTCTCTCTCTCTGCAGTGGATTTTCTATTGCTGGTGCACACGCTCCCACAGGCCCTCCCTCCCCCACATATCCACCCCCTGCCTGCACTTCAGAAATGTGAACTGGAAACCCTCAAGGGGGTTGGGGGGCGGGGAGGGGTGTTTGGGGGGGCTTCCCACCTTCCCCTCCTTTTTCAGAGCGGCTCTGAAATTGTGAAGGTATATTGTGGCAGGTCCCCAAGCGGTCTTTTCTAATACCTGAGTTTCTGGCGAAGCTGGAAATTACTGGCAGCTTCCCCAAGGGACGGCTTTATCCACACCAGGAAGGGGAGCACAACTCAGTGGGGAGGTTGCTTAATGCATGGCTGAAATAAAATCATTTCTGAGAGACAGGGGGCTGTAAAGCTAGTCTTTCTTCACCCCCCCCACCCACCCACCCACACTCCCTCCCTCTCTTCTTTCTCTCTCTCTCTTCTCCTCCCCAGTAGTGTAGTTTACTGCTCTCTGCCTTCTCTTGAAGGGTTCTAGTTTAATAAAGTTTCAGAGGCTGCTGGAGCAGACAGCTAGACAAATACCCTTGTGTGTTCTTCTTTGTCTGAGACACAGCTTTTTGTTATGTTCTTGCAAATTTGATTTCTTTCGTTTTCTCTCCCTCCCTCTGTCTCTTTCCCTCTCTGCATTTGTCTTCATATCCCTACTCTCCTTCTCTCACTCCCTCGATTTCTCCTTCTGTCTCTCTCTCTATCCCTCTCTCTCACTCATACACACACAAACACACACTCATATGCACACATACTCACAAACTCTCTCTCTTGTGGTTGAGTTCGGTCTGTCTCTATGCTTTCCGTCAGTGCTCGCTTTCTTTCTCTACGTTTTGTTCTAAGTCGACGCAAAGATGCTGAGATGCAGGCAGACTGTGCTCTGGATGGAGTGCAGATGATGGGTGCATCACACTTGTCTATTCATGGGTTGCATGTTTCGTCACAATATTGTTTTGAACATTCGTTTTGGACTGATGCTCGACTGAGCATTCTACTCGATGCTACGTCAAGGAGCGCTGATGAAGATTTCGTCACAAGTGCATTACAGTGGCTTGTCAATACAATGACATTTAGAAGGAGGCAAATATAACTAGTAAGAAAACCTTTTGTCGTCATTTTGATGTCGCCAGATTGACTTTAGATGCAGTATAAGGTTTGCTAGCTAGCGAAGATTGAGGGGAGGCCACCACATTTTAGCTAGCTAACATTAGCATTGCTAGCTATTTTGACAACCTTTGCTAGCTAATGACAACATTGCCATCTGTCTAATAATGCCGACAAAGTTGTTTCCTACTAAATATTTGACCACTTTAGCAAAATGTCATCGTATTTCCAGGCACTATAGTGTAATTTAGACAAAACAGTAGTTAGCCTCCGTCCAAAATGACTGGATGCATCAACACTTGGGGGCACCACTATGGCGCCGCCAGTAGAGGGTGGCTTGAGAACGTTCAAAGCAATGGCATGACGCAACCGAGTGACGGAGGTGCAACCTATGAATTGGACAATGACCTATCTATCTATGACAACATATCCAAGCAATGCCTTTTGATTGCCTTAAAAACGTATTTAGTCTTGCTGCTGAACATGTTAACATATTATGTCATACTATGATGCACGACTATCGAGTTGTGCTATACATGTAATCAGATTTATCATCCGCTGAGGTTATAGGTAAGCTGATTTGGACTTGTCATTCAAACATCATTGCTTGTACTTGAAGTACCACCTTTCTCCAACGATTAGATGTTTACTCATATGTACTGTATTTCTAATACTCTGTGAATGTCTATATTGTTGTTTTGATAAGGAGTATTCTGCATTGTGTTGCCAGAGCAGCAAATTACCTAGGTCTAAATGTCCTATTTCATAATTATACAAGTCTGCCCTTTCCACTGGGATGCCATGCACACTTCTATTTAATGTCTATGGATGATTTATCTTGTCTTTGTCGTAACCTCAAAAACAACATCAAACCCCAGCTACATGCAGCCTCTCTCTTTCTTCTCTCTCCCTCTCTATCCTCCTCTCCCTCTCTCACCATCCCCACCTCCTCCTCTCCCTCTCTCACCATCCCTACCTCCTTCTCTCCATCTCTCCACTATTGGTAAATAATTCACCCTTTTCCCTGTAACAAGCCGTGGCCTTAAGAGGACAACCGTAGCATACCTGTAGCTGGGATAAACAAAGCTGCCAGTCTGCCCCCACAAGGGAAACAGAGGGATTTGGTACAGAGGAGGGGGATAAGTCATTTCCTTGTGAAAGGCTAACACCAGACTAGCTGACAGTAATTAAACCCTATAGGATCAAGGTTATCTGAGGCCTAGCAAAGCGTACACCCTGGCCGTGCTTGCAGGATGCTGTGTCCGCCAACTCGTAGAATTGCGTCTCTTTCTGCAGCTGCATACTCTGCAGAGTGAATGAAAGCTGCACAATGTACAGTTTGAGTTATTTTTCCATCCCTTTTGACATAATGGTGGGTGTTGCGAAAATATGAGGCAATATAGGCTTAAACCCAAATATATTTGCAATAATGTGAATGACCTTTGGACAGTTCACTCCATTGTAATAGGAGGTAGTAGCTACCTCATTTAAATTTTTATATACCACATGCACCCAATCTTTATATCTGAAATATAAAATAAGTTTAATACGAGTGTTCAACGACTCATATACAACCCTGTTGTTGCACTCGTAACTTAACATTTGGAGTCTCCTCCGTCTGCTCACTGGAGATTTCTCCCATGCTGTACCTGTGACTGAGTCACCTGACCCAGGCCTCAGCAGGGCGTCGAGGTGGCTTGACTCATGTTTGACAAATTACCCAGGGGGATGTGCATTCACCACCTCTTTGCCCACATTTCCTCCCTGCTGTATGCACAGTACGCAGTATTCTATTCCCCTCGCCAAGCTCCTCATTGAGACAATGAAGAGTCGGCACGGCAACAGGGACACTCACCTTACTAACCCAGTGACTCACAGGAAAATACAAACTGAGGAAGGGATCCGGCACGGCTCTGACCTATCTGCTACTTCCTGTGTTTCTGTTGGTGCTGGATGTATGGTGGTGAAGTGACGACCCAGCATGGATCCTGTGACCAGTAGGAGAGGCTTCTTCTGTGTGTTGGCATGATGGGTACTACAGTGGTAATCTCATTCTTTCTACTTTATAACTCTCTACCTCTATCTCTATATTGCTATCTCTTGATAACTATATCTCTCTTTCTTTGTCTTGGTCTCTCTCTCTCTCTCTCTGTCACTATCTCTCTTACTCTATCTTTCTCTTATTATCTCTTACTTATTTGCATGCTAAATCTAATTAAACGTCACTTATTTGTTACAAGGTAAAATAAATATGCATTGGGGCATGACTGTGCCTTAAACAGGCAAACCACGGTAACCACATTGTGTATGTATACTACAGTAGACTACTATTAAATAGTTTGTACTAGAGCCAGATAAGTGCTCGTGTTGTTCTGTGATGTTAATAGCCTGGTGTAGAAAAAAGGAATTAGCTGATATGGATGTAGCTGTCAGTGATAACTGATATTGGGGGACTATACACTCATTCCCCGTAATGATGATCCTTGAAATGGCTTCATCACGCTAAGCTGCTCATTGGTGATGGACGTGAGATTATGGACTGACTCCACGCCATAACGAAACACTACTATACTGTCAGCAAGTTGGATGAAATGAATATTATCTCACAGACTGTGCTACTCCATTTAGCCTACTGATCATATAGTAGCCCCACCCAGAACTTCAGATTGTCGTAAATATGTGCTACTATGCTAGTGACATCTGTGAGAGTTAATGTGATGTTTCTGTGTTGATTTGAATGTGATCTTCCTTCAGATCCTAATTCCATATTGCATGGGTGATGACGATAATTCATCCGGGGGCGTTGTTTGGCAGTCATACTGAGTTCCTCTCTGGAGAACAGACAAAATATTGTCTCGCAGGTGGTGGAGATGGGAGAGAGCTTATGTTAAGTAAATAAGAATCTGTGAGAGAGGGACTCAGAAGAGGGGCATCATGGGTAAGGATAGAGGACCACAGTTGTTTGGCTGGAATGCTGATGATTCAGACCCAGAGACCCTGGAATTCTACAAAAGAAAAGTCCAACAACTACGCAGGTAGCCATGTAATCTTTTCAGCATAGGCTACACCAGGTCAAGAACTGTTTTCGTCCAGCTGATGAATAGATAAACAGGAATAAATCAATGCGTAGTGATGGATGAATAAATAAAATGCCCTGTAGTCATTTGTCTGATGTGATTCAGGCCTAACACACACTCACACACCAACACATGAGTGTGAGGAGTTAGAGGAGAAGGAGGCGTTGTAATCTTCCACAGTGATCTGTCCGTAAAATACACAACAACGTTCTTCGAGCACTTTGTCATTGTGATGCGATGAGTCGCCTGAATACCAGCAGAAAGAAAACAATAGGAGGGAAAACAAAGCCACAAAGCCAACCCGCCTAAATGTGTCTGCCATTTGACGACTCCATACTGTTCACATTGCATGGGACTCCTGGCACGGTTCCTCGGTCGGGGAGCGGGGAGAGAGACAGAGAGCGAGGGAAGTGTTGGTCAGGAGCCTGGCCCATCCTCTGGAGACCTTCCTCGCTTCCTGCCTCTCTGTTGTAATATGGACCGTTTGAGACTACCAACCAGGTTTAACGACAGCCCAGAAGTCCGCTTTAGGAACACAAACATAAAAACTGAGCCGACCCACCATTAGCGATCAGTAAAAAAATATAATTAGGGGGACTGTGATAATTGTGTCAGGGGGGAGATAGATCTGATGAGTTAGTGAGGGGAGAAGAAGCAGGAAAATCTTGCCATTGTGATCGTGGCGGCTTTGTTACTTTTTGGTGTTGATTTAGTTTCTCCCATTGATCCACCCATCCATCTGTCATTTTCTCCTTCGCTCCTTCCTTCTCTCTCTTCCTTGGATTGGGAGGGGAGAGGCGCCTGCTGGCTTTGGAGGAGCAGGGATGAAGATGTTTATTCATCTGGAGGGTATTAGAGCCATGATTAAGGAGAAGAGGAGGAGGAGAGGAGGACGGCGACGTCTGCAGCCTTTGCTCAGAAACCAGCTACTCAGATGGATCCTGGCACAGATGCCAAAGAAACAGAAAAAAAAGACAATACAAAAATAACACAGCTAAAAACATTATATCAGCTAGGGAAGGGGTTGGAGTTTACCTGGATCTCTCTATCTCTCTTTCACTCTCTCTCTCTCTGCCTGTCCTCTCATCTAATTATTAATGAATGCGGTTTCTGTTGAACCTCGGAGAAGTGTCAGTGCTCCAGTGATCTGAGTTTTAGGAAATCTTGACATTTAAGACAGGGATGCATAAAAATACATGGGCTGTTTGCTTGGTTTGCTTGTTTTCCTCCCTCCCCCCTCCATCCCTCCATCCCTCTATCCCTCATCCCCCTCTCTTCTCCTCAGTGGTGCATGTTTTCCACTCCCTCCTGGACTGTCTGGAGTTGTTATACCGCTGACAAGACCACATGGCATTGACGAGATATCAAACGGAGAGCCAGAGTGGATTAATCAGGGGAAGGCAGGGTCAGGGCTTAGAGGTCAAGGTTCAGGGTGTTCTGGTGCGTGCATTCTAAGACTAGTAGGCTACCTAGCATCTGTCTAGCTGTCTGTTGTTAGCCTCTCCTCGGTTCCATGCTTGATCTGGCTCAGTACTGTAGCTAGCTCAGTGCCCAGAGACACCGGAGGTCTTTGAAACAGACGATTGTCTAAACATCAGCCGTGTTCTCAGTGGTAGGAGGTTGAAAGGTTCACTGACCTCCGCTTTCCCCTGAACGGAACATGCTGCTGAGAGGTAGATTTCTCAAGTGCTTCAAGAAGTAAACATCCACACATTTTCCATAGATTCATTTTTTTTCATTAGGGTGTCTAATTCTTCAAATTGTATAATTAGGCTGAGTGGGTCACCATGACAGTATGCATATGAAAATATGATTTATTTTGCACTTTGAGTCCAGCACTTGGTTCATAAGTAATAGATAGCACCTCTAGGAAGTTGCTGAGCCAACCCGATTTTAATGAAGCAGCAAACCATTGAGTAACAGCAGATTTCCATGGCTGTATATATTTATTTAAAAAAGTTTTATCACATAAATCACGTTCTCTGTGAGTAAATTAATAGGGAAAATAAAACACTACTGTCCATATAAATTCCCCCTCTGTGATGTGTGGAAGAAGGTGAAACCAGGTGTAAGAGGATGGTAGAACATAGCGGAATGCTGTGTTTCTCCAGCTAGCTAGTTGTCCACTGGGTCTCCAGCCTGCCTGCCTACATGCTACCTGCCTTCCTGCCTGCCTAGCCTGACTGCCTACCTGCTACCTGCCTTCCTGCCTGCCTAGCCTGACTGCCTACATGCTACCTGCCTTCCTGCCTACCTAGCCTGCCGCATTGGTGAGGGAAAGGGGCCAGTACACACTGCCCCCTGTAGTACCCTGATCCAACCCAGCACTCTCCCCCTCACTCCCTCAGAGCCAGTGCAGTGAGGCAGGAGTGATGGGCCGTGCTGGGGGACAGATTGTCACCCCTCCTCCCCCTGCATCCCCCCCCTTCTCCCCCCTGGGAGGCCCACGGGAGCTGGTGGTCCGGCCAAGGCTTGGGGCGGGGCAGAGCCTCCTTCCTGTTAGTGTGTTCTCTCCTCTCCTGCAGTAACTGCCATGGTCAACTATGTGTTCTTCCTCTAGCTTCCATCAGCAGCCTTGAGTTGAACAACACCCACAATCACACTCATATACTGTTATATAGTTAACAATGCTTTATGGCGGGGCTGATCTTATAACAGTGTATAGCTGGGGTGAGGAAAATGACCAGATCTCACCATTCTTGGTGGCCACAGTGTGTCTTCTCTGGCATGGTTTCATCATTGACTCCAGGAGAACACTAAGGTTCATCTTCATGATGATATTGTACATGGGGCTATAAGAGACACATCATATGCATCTTGCTCTCATGTCCCTTTACCATGATCTGTCACATTCTTTTATGATAGAAAAATATGTTCAGTGGTTTCTGCTCTCACACGTCTCGTCTGTCTTCAAGACGTCAGAACAGTGGGATCAAGACCCATGATAAGTAATTGAATCCCTCTCCTCCTCTCCTCGCTCTGTCTCACTCTCCCCTTCCATGTCCTCATGGAAAGAAAAAGGCCCCAGCTCGTAAAAGATGACTGGCCGCCCTACTTTCCCTCCGCTGGCCCTCCATTTGTCTATGTTTCCTGGGACGCCACTGGGGCACTGTGATTTCTGGGACAGTGACCAAGTGCTACTCTCTGTGCTGGGGGACATGGGTAATGTGGACAAAGTAGTTGACAGTTTTCTGCTTCCCCGTGGTTGGGGCAGACAGAGCCGTGAAGGCCGGTATAATGGACCCCAGGCCACTGAGACAGCTAGGCAGCAGTTTAATGTTCCAGCTTCTAGTGTCAGGCCCTGTGTAAAAGCCTCCCCTTGACTGCCATTTTGGTGTGTGTGTGTTGTGTTGTGACAAGGCGTGTCATTGTGAGCATGACGTGACAGGAAGAGACACGTTGCTAAGGTGCCACTGAAACCCTGGGAAGTGCATCCTTCTATCATTCTCGACCCCTCCCTCCTCTCTCCCTCTCTCTCTCTCTGTCCTCTAGTAATGCACCCATCTCTCTCTCCCTCCTGCCCCTCTTTTTTCCTCCTTTAGTAGTGTTGCTGTAGTCCCCTCTTCGCTCTCTTCCTGTAGCATGTCAGATTTGATTGTTCTTTGGCAGGGGGAAGGCAGGGCCTGACATTTCTCACTGATGTTTAAAAAACATATTGTTTGCTAAGAGAGAGTGGGAGAGAGAGCGCAAGATAGGGAAAGAGGGAGAGAGAGAGGGAGGAGAGAGAGAGGGAGGAGAGAGAGATGGAGAGAGAGAGGGGGAGAGAGAGAGAGATTCAGAACTAAAGAACGAGATGGTGGGAAGGCAAGGACATGCAAGGCTTGGCATTAAAACCATCTCCTATGGGCAAGAGAGGACACTCAATATTCTAGTTCTACTTGTGTATGTATGTATGTATGTATGTATGTGTGTGCGCATGTGTGTGTGTTTATGTTTGTGTGTAGTGTCAGTGGTAGTATGTGTGAGACTGGTGCAATAAGCCATGTATGGCTACCTGGCACTTCTCTTTGAGTGCTGCTGGGAATGTTCAGCACTCCATTTTGACTGAATGTGATTTCTTTTTAACCAGGGCTGTCGCAGTGTAGCAGTGGCACTGTATGTAAAGCCTTGGGGCTGGGCTCGCTCCAATAGCTCTGTGTGGGGTCCTGAGTCGGCTCAATGATCCAGTCATCTGAGGAGAACTGGAATTAGCCTGAAAATTGAAACCATTGAAACCTCTTTTTTTCATGTGAGGGAAACGGGAGTCTCTTTAGCTAGCTAAGCTGAAGCCTCTCGCAGCTTTCTAGCCTCCGCTTATTAGATCTTAAGTGGTTGTGTCACATAAAGCACTGAAGATGATATTGTGTTGTTCAAACATGATATCATGTTTGATATGCGCTTCAGAATGTGCTTTGAGATGACACATCAACAATGACACATTAACAGTCTCGAGGGTATTGTCAGACTACTTTTACCAGTAGCCATAAAGGATGCCTTGTTCTTCTTCTCTCTGAATATGAAGTAGGGTCATAGCGTTATATCAGACGCTTTGGCAGTTCTTTGTTTATTCAATGAATCGCCAATCCTTGCTGTGCGGAACACAAAGACACGCAAGCTTGTGCACTCACACTTAAGCACACACGCACGACCACGCACACATACACTCACACTCAAGCACACACATACACTCACACTCAAGCACACACGCACGACCACGCACACATACACTCACACTCAAGCACACACATACACTCACACTCAAGCACACACATACACTCACACTCAAGCACACACGCACGACCACGCACACATACACTCACACTCAAGCACACACGCACGACCACGCACACATACACTCACACTCAAGCACACACGCACGACCACGCACACACACACTCACACTCAAGCACACACATACACTCACACTCAAGCACACACATACACTCACACTCAAGCACACACGCACGACCACACACACATACACTCACACTCAAGCACACACATACACTCACACTCAAGCACACACATACACTCACACTCAAGCACACACGCACGACCACGCACACATACACTCACACTCAAGCACACACATACACTCACACTCAAGCACACACATACACTCACACTCAAGCACACACGCACGACCACGCACACATACACTCACACTCAAGCACACACGCACGACCACGCACACATACACTCACACTCAAGCACACACATACACTCACACTCAAGCACACACATACACTCACACTCAAGCACACACGCACGACCACGCACACATACACTCACACTCAAGCACACACATACACTCACACTCAAGCACACACATACACTCACACTCAAGCACACACGCACGACCACGCACACATACACTCACACTCAAGCACACACATACACTCACACTCAAGCACACACACATACACTCACACTCAAGCACACACGCACGACCACGCACACACACACTCACACTCAAGCACACACGCACGACCACGCACACACACACTCACACTCAAGCACACACATACACTCACACTCAAGCACACACACACGACCACGCACACATACACTCACGCACCCTCACTTGTGTACGTGCGCACTGATACAGTTCCTAGGAAAATCCCTATAAAGATTTCTGGTATGATATCAAGTTGTTTTTTTGATTTGGGAAAGGTGCATTGACGGTTCTCTCTATCATAAGAATAGGCAGTGTTGGGGAAGCTTCCCATTACTTCACAGTGGAAGAAGATAAGCTGCACTAATGGTTCCCTTGAGGAAAATATAGTTTACTTAACTGAAGTTACTTTGAAAAAGTAGTTCACTTCATCCGAACTACTTAAAACTATCTGAATCTGAAATGTCGTAGAATACAAATTGCAAGAACAGATCACTCTGGAGTCAGATGTTAACACAATGTGTAATTTAGCCAAATTTAGATTAAACACAACATGTGACAATTAGGCATACAAAATGTGTTTCGAGTGAGAATTAGGCAGGTCACCCATATTTGATCTTATTTTAGCAAAAAACAATAGTGTGTAGTTCCAAAAGGTAGCTATACCATGACATGGTAAAACAGTAATTAACTACTGAACCACTACCGAGATGTGAATTTAGTTCCACTACCACCAAGCTACTACCAAATGTAATTAAATTACTAGTTGAACTAAATGTAGTTCATTACTCCCCAACACTGAGAATATGGAACAGGTGTTTGACAAAAGTCTAGCGGTATAATTGACAGAAGATCTCCTAAAGCTTTTGTCTGATAAGATAAGGTAGTGGATTTGGATAAAAGTCGTCTGTCTCTGGAATAAGAGACAAGGTGCTCTAGCCACCCCTGTTTAGTTCTGTCAGGCAGAGATAAGACTCCTTGAACTGCTCCCAGGAACCCAGACAGGAAGCCACAGGTGCCAACAGTGAGTCATTCCCTAAGCATGGCCCTTAAAAGCTTAATGCTGTCTGTGCGTTATGACTGGATAAAAAAACAATCACTAGCAGCTTGTCGTCAGTCGTTAAAGTTGATGTCCATAGCGGTGATTTAGGGGTAGAGGCCATAGACTGACACAGAGGCCTGTCTGGTCTAATTTATCATGCTACGCAAGCTGGCAGGGGAAACATGCCTTCACCTCTTCTGTCAAATTGTCCTAGTTCTGATGACAGGGCAGAGAGAGGTGGAGTTACACAGTCCTGCACTATAGAAGTATAGAATATGAGCTTGAACGTATTCATATTCTCACCCACCTAAACCATAATGACCACACCTGTGACTTCGCTGCATTCCTGCTCATTTCTCAACATGTTTTATAGTGAAGACATGAGGAAGAATGGGGTCACAGAAACAAACCAATTTGAACTAACAGTTACTGTACTGTAGCTATATTTTTGCACTAAACGCTCGAAGTGAAGCGCATGTCAGCTTACGGGTCGTTAAGAGCAGTGTCTGTGTGTGTGCAGGAGCAGTAATGGCAGCAGGTCCCTGGCTGAAGGGCTTATTTGAACAGCCATATTTACTCAGTGAGAGAGAGCTAAAAATGAACATGGAAGAGAGGTGGCACACAGAGAGAGTGTAGACTGGCCTGGAAGCTCAGGGTGATTATGTATGTGTGTGTGTGCGCGCGCACATGCGCGTGAGTTCATTTGTCAGTGACTGTGTTTGTGGTGGGTAGTTTTGTTAGGTTGTGATTATTGTTATATATATTTTTTATTTTACCTTTTATTTTACTAGGCAAGTCAGTTAAGAACAAATTCTTATTTACAATGACGGCCTATCAAAAGGCAAAAAGGTCTACAGCTGGGATTAATAATGAAAAATACATTTAAAATCTAGGACAAAACACACATCACGACAAGGGAGACACCACAACACTACATAAAGAGAGACCTAAGACAACAACATAGCATGGCAGCGACACATGACAACTAATAGAGGAAGGACCAAAACAAAACAAAATAAAACTATTGTAAAATAGATTGTGTCTGTAAAATGTATATAAAATGTATAAACTGAAGGTAGAAGCCTAAGTGTTATTGTTTATTAGTTCACTCCAATTGGGGGAGGGATGGTAGGGTTTGCAGGGAATAATAAAGTTATGTTATATAAAAAAGTATGTATGTCTATATAGCTTGTTAGCACAGGCCTGCTAACTGCTAGCTTGTCTAGCCCGGGCCTACGAACTGTTAGCTTGTTAGCACAGGCCTGCTAACCGTCTGAATCGCCGCGTCCCAAACACTCACCGGACCCATATTTACTTTCTATCTCTTCTTGATTTTTAATCTGTTTATACCTTTCCGGAAACCTGCCTCACCCAATGTGATACGGAATCGCTATTATTTTTAATTTTTAGAACACACTCAAGAACCTCCAGAAGCTAACCAGCTAACTAGCTACAAGCTATTTAGTCATTGTTAACTTTTTTTTTCAACCTGGATAACACTCGCCAGTCCAGCTTCCCTGCCCCATCCACCGCTGCCCCCTGGACACTGATCTCTTGGCTACATAGCTGATGCACTCTGGACTGTCCATTAATCACGGTACTCCATTCTGCTTGTTTATGTTTTATCTGTCGGCCCGTTGCCTAGTCAACGCCATTTTACCTGCTGTTGTTGTGCTAGCTGATTAGCTGTTGTCTCACCTACTGTTTAAGCTAGCTTTCCCAATTCAACACCTGTGATTACTGTATGCCTCGCTGTATGTCTCTCTCAAATGTCAATATGCCTTGTATACTGTTGCTCAGGTTAGTTATCATTGTTCTAGTTCACAATGGAGCCCCTAGTTCTACTCTTCATACCCCTGATAACTCCTTTGTCCCACCTCCCACACATGCGGTGACCTCACCCATTACAACCAGCATGTCCAGAGACACAACCTCTCTCATCATCACCCAGTGCCTGGGCTTACCCCCGCTGTACCCGCACCCCACCATACCCCTGTCTGCGCATTATGCCCTGAATATATTCTACCATGCCCAGAAACCTGCTCCTCTTATTCTCTGTCCCCAACGCTCTAGGCGACCAGTTTTGATAGCCTTTAGCCGCACCCTCATACTACTCCTTCTCTGTTCCGCGGGTGATGTGGAGGTAAACCCAGGCCCTGCATGTCCCCAGGCACCCTCATTTGTTGACTTCTGTGATCGAAAAAGCCTTGGTTTCATGCATGTCAACATCAGAAGCCTCCTCCCTAAGTTTGTTTTACTCACTGCTCTAGCACACTCTGCTAACCCTGATGTCCTTGCT
The DNA here is from genome assembly GCF_018296145.1 of Oncorhynchus tshawytscha. Lineage (NCBI taxonomy): Eukaryota > Metazoa > Chordata > Actinopteri > Salmoniformes > Salmonidae > Oncorhynchus > Oncorhynchus tshawytscha. Next base: position 60,344,421 of record NC_056438.1, on the reverse strand, counting down.
GTGTCTGAATCCTGGCTCAGGAAGGCCACCAAAAATTCAGAGATTTCCATACCCAACTATAACATCTTCCGTCAAGATAGAACTGCTAAAGGGGGAGGAGTTGCAGTCTACTGCAGAGATAGCCTGCAAAGTAATGTCATACTTTCCAGGTCCATACCCAAACAGTTCGAACTACTAATTTTGAAAATTACTCTCTCCAGAAATAAGTCTCTCACTGTTGCCGCCTGCTACCGACCCCCTCAGCTCCCAGCTGTGCCCTGGACACCATTTGTGAATTGATCGCCCCCCATCTAGCCTCAGAGTTTGTTCTGTTAGGTGACCTAAACTGGGATATGCTTAACACCCCGCCAGTCCTACAATCTAAGCTAGATGCCCTCAATCTCACACAAATCATCAAGGAACCCACCAGGTACAACCCTAACTCTGTAAACAAGGGCACCCTCATAGACGTCATCCTGACCAACTGGTCCTCCAAATACACCTCCGCTGTCTTCAACCAGGATCTCAGCGATCACTGCCTCATTGCCTGTATCCGCTACGGAGCCGCAGTCAAACGACCACCCCTCATCACTGTCAAACGCTCCCTAAAACACTTCTGTGAGCAGGCCTTTCTAATCGACCTGGCCCGGGTATCCTGGAAGGACATTGACCTCATCCCGTCAGTTGAGGATGCCTGGTCATTCTTTAAAAGTAACTTCCTCACCATTTTAGATAAGCATGCTCCGTTCAAAAAATGCAGAACTAAGAACAGATACAGTCCTTGGTTCACCCCAGACCTGACTGCCCTTGACCAGCACAAAAACATCCTGTGGCGGACTGCAATAGCATCGAATAGTCCCCGGGATATGCAACTGTTCAGGGAAGTCCGGAACCAATACACGCAGTCAGTCAGGAAAGCTAAGGCCAGCTTCTTCAGGCAGAAGTTTGCATCCTGTAGCTCCAACTCCAAAAAGTTCTGGGACACTGTGAAGTCCATGGAGAACAAGAGCACCTCCTCCCAGCTGCCCACTGCACTGAGGCTAGGTAACACGGTCACCACCGATAAATCCATGATTATCGAAAACTTCAATAAGCATTTCTCAACGGCTGGCCATGCCTTCCGCCTGGCTACTCCAACCTCGGCCAACAGCTCCGCCCCCGGCAGCTCCTCGCCCAAGCCTCTCCAGGTTCTCCTTTACCCAAATCCAGATAGCAGATGTTCTGAAAGAGCTGCAAAACCTGGACCCGTACAAATCAGCTGGGCTTGACAATCTGGACCCCCTATTTCTGAAACTTTCCGCCGTCATTGTCGCAACCCCTATTACCAGCCTGTTCAACCTCTCTTTCATATCGTCTGAGATCCCCAAGGATTGAAAGCTGCCGCAGTCATCCCCCTCTTCAAAGGGGGAGACACCCTGGACCCAAACTGTTACAGACCTATATCCATCCTGCCCTGCCTATCTAAGGTCTTCGAAAGCCAAGTCAACAAACAGGTCACTGACCATCTCGAATCCCACCGTACCTTCTCCGCTGTGCAATCTGGTTTCCGAGCCGGTCACGGGTGCACCTCAGCCACACTCAAGGTACTAAACGATATCATAACCGCCATCGATAAAAGACAGTACTGTGCAGCCGTCTTCATTGACCTTGCCAAGGCTTTCGACTCTGTCAATCACCATATTCTTATCGGCAGACTCAGTAGCCACGGTTTTTCGGATGACTGCCTTGCCTGGTTCACCAATTACTTTGCAGACAGAGTTCAGTGTGTCAAATCGGAGGGCATGCTGTCGGGTCCTCTGGCAGTCTCTATGGGGGTGCCACAGGGTTCAATTCTCGGGCCGACTCTTTTCTCTGTATATATCAATGATGTTGCTCTTGCTGCGGGCGATTCCCTGATCCACCTCTACGCAGACGACACCATTCTATATACTTTCGGCCCGTCATTGGACACTGTGCTATCTAACCTCCAAACAAGCTTCAATGCCATACAACACTCCTTCCGTGGCCTCCAACTGCTCTTAAACGCTAGTAAAACCAAATGCATGCTTTTCAACCGATCGCTGCCTGCACCCGCATGCCCGACTAGCATCACCACCCTGGATGGTTCCGACCTTGAATATGTGGACACCTATAAGTACCTAGGTGTCTGGCTAGACTGCAAACTCTCCTTCCAGACTCATATCAAACATCTCCAATCAAAATTCAAATCAAGAGTCGGCTTTCTATTCCGCAACAAAGCCTCCTTCACTCACGCCGCCAAGATTACCCTAGTAAAACTGACTATCCTACCGATCCTCGACTTCGGCGATGTCATCTACAAAATGGCTTCCAACACTCTACTCAGCAAACTGGATGCAGTCTATCACAGTGCCATCCGTTTTGTCACTAAAGCACCTTATACCACCCACCACTGCGACCTGTATGCTCTAGTCGGCTGGCCCTCGTTACATATTCGTCGCCAGACCCACTGGCTCCAGGTCATCTACAAGTCCATGCTAGGTAAAGCTCCGCCTTATCTCAGTTCACTGGTCACGATGGCAACACCCATCCGTAGCACGCGCTCCAGCAGGTGTATCTCACTGATCATCCCTAAAGCCAACACCTCATTTGGCCGCCTTTCGTTCCAGTACTCTGCTGCCTGTGACTGGAACGAATTGCAAAAATCGCTGAAGTTGGAGACTTTTATCTCCCTCACCAACTTTAAACATCAGCTATCTGAGCAGCTAACCGATCGCTGCTGCTGTACATAGTCTATTGATAAATAGCCCACCCATTTTCACCTACCTCATCCCCATACTGTTTTTATTTATTTACTTGCTCTTTTGCACACCAATATCTCTACCTGTACATGACCATCTGATCATTTATCACTCCAGTGTTATTCTGCAAAATTGTAATTATTCGCCTACCTCCTCATGCCTTTTGCACACATTGTATATAGACTCCCCCCTTTGTTTTCTACTGTGTTATTGACTTGTTAATTGTTTATTCCATGTGTAACTCTGTGTTGTCTGCTCACACTGCTATGCTTTATCTTGGCCAGGTCGCAGTTGCAAATGAGAACTTGTTCTCAACTGGCCTACCTGGTTAAATAAAGGTGAAATAAAAAATAAAAAATAAAATAAAAAAGGTATGTGTATGTATATATGTGTATATGTATACATGCGTGTATGTATATGGATATATATATTTACCCCAAAAATATACAGGGGATTGGAAATGATGCAGACAATTACATTGATGGGAGCAACATTCTTTCTGCAAGATTAAGCTGATCCACCCCTAAAAAATAAATAAATAAATAAAATGTATAAAACACATGACAGCACAGCATGGTAGCAACACAACATGACAACAACATGGTAGCAACATAACATGACAACAACATGGTAGCAACATAACATGACAACAACATGGTAGCAACACAACACGACAACAACATGGTAGCAACACAACATGACAACAACACGGTAGCAACATAACATGGCTGCAGCACAACATAGTAGCATCACAAAACAGGGTACAAACATTATTGGGAACAGACAGCAGCACAAAGGAGAATAAGGTAGACACAACAATACATCACACGAAGCAGACACAACTGTCAGTAAGAGTGTCCATGATTGAGTCTTTGACTGAAGAGATGGAGATAAAACTGTCCAGTTGGAGTGTTTTTTGCAGCTCGTTCCAGTCGCTAGCTGCAGCGAACTGAAAGAGGAGCGACCCAGGGATGTGTGTGCTTTGGGGACCTTTAACAGAATGTGACTGGCAGAATGGGTGTTGTATGTGGAGGATGAGGGCTGCAGTAGGTATCTCAGATAGGGGGGAGTGAGGCCTAAGAGGGTTTTTTAAATAAGCATCAAACAGTGGCTCTTGCGACAGGTATACAGAGATGACCAGTTTACAGAGGAGTATAGAGTGAAGTTATGTGTCCTATAAGGAGCATTGGTGGCAAATCTGATTGCCGAATAGTAAAGAACATCTAGCCGCTCGAGAGCACCCTTACTTGCCAATCTATAAATTACATCTTCATAATCTAGCATGGGTAGGATGGTCATCTGAATCAGGGTTAGTTTGGCAGCTGGGGTGAAAGAAGAGCGATTACAAAAGAGGAAACCAAGTCTAGATTTAACTTTAGCCTGCAGCTTTCATATGTGCTGAGAGAAGGATAGTGTACCGTCTAGCCATACACCCAAGTACTTGTATGAGGTGACTACCTCAAGCTCTAAACCCTCAGAGGTAGTAATCACACCTGTGGGGAGAGGAGCATTCTTCTTACCAAACCACAGGAGGTGTTCCGAACAAGGTTAAGCAAAGAGAAAGCTTGTTGGACACTAAAAAAGCTTTGTTGTAGAGCGTTTAACACAAAATCTGGGGATGGGCCCGCTCAGTATAAGACTGTATCATCTGCATATAAATTGATGAGAGAGCTTCCCACTGCCTGAGCTATGTTGTTGATGTCAATTGAGAAGAATGTGGAGCCTAAGATCGAGCCTTGGGGTACTCCCTTGGTGACAGGCAGTGGCTGAGACAGCAGATGTTCTGACTTTATACACTGCAGTCTTTGAAAGAGGTAGTTAGCAAACCATGCCAAAGTCCCCTCAGAGACACCAATACTCCTTAGCCGGCCCACAATAATGGAATGATCTACTGTATCAAAAGCTTTGTCCAAGTCAATAAAAATAGCAGCACAACATTGCTTAGAATCAAGGGTAATGGTGACATAATTTAGGACCTTTAAGGTTGCAGTGACATATCCATAACCTGAGCAGAAACCAGATTGCATACCAGAGAGAATACTATAGACATCAAGAAAGCCAGTCAGTTGATTATTAAGTTTTTCCAACACTTTGATGAACAGGGCAAAATAGAAATTGGCCTATAAGAGTTTGGATCAGCTTGATCTCCTTTAAATAAAGGATGCGCCGTAGCTGCCTTCCAAGCAATGGGAACCTCCCCAGAGAGAAAAGACAGTTTAAAAAGGTCAGAGATCGGCTTGGCAATGATAGGGGCAGCAACCTTAAAGAAGAAAGGGTGTAAACCATCTGACCCAGCTGTTTTTTGGGGGTCAAGTTTAAGGAGCTCTTTTAGCACCCCAGTGACCGCCTGCAGGGAGAAACTTTGTAGTGGGGCAGGGGGAAGAGAGGGAGGAGCATCGTGGGCTTGTCGCATTGGAAAGGGTGGGAGATGAGGAAATGTTGGATGAGCAAGGAGGCATCGCTGAGTCAAATAGGAATCCTGACTTAATGAAATGGTGATTAAAGAGCTCAGCCATGTGCTCCTTGTCAGTAACAACCACATCATCAACATTAAGGGACATGGGCAGCTGTGAGGAGGAGGGTTTATTCTCCAGGTCTTTAACCATATTCCAGAACTTCTTGGGATTTTTTAGCAAGCGTCTTTGACAAATCAGGACAAGTCATTTCACTGAGCAGCCATTACGAACACAGGCTGTAAAACAGTGATCACTAAGGTCATTACAGAAAATACCAGACTGATACCTATCAGGATTATATGTGAAGATAACATCAAGGAGAGTAGCCTTTTCTGGGTGTTTGGAGTCTTACCTTGTTGGATAATAATCTGAGAAAGATTTAGGGAGTCCCATTGCTTTAGGACTTGGTCAGGTGGTTTAAGCATGTCCCAGTTTAGGTCACCTAGCAGGACAAATTCAGACATAGTGTAAGAGGCCAGGAGAGAGCTTAGGGCAGGTAGGGTACAGGCCGGTGCTGATGATGGATGATATCATCCAGCAACAGTCAACAAATCAAATCACATACACATGGTTATCATATGTTATTGCGAGTGTAGCGAAATGCATGCGCTTCTAGTTCCGACAGGGCAGCAGTATCTAACAGGTAATCTAACAATTCCACAACAACTACCTAATACACACACATCTAAGTAAAGGAATGGAATAAGAATATACATTTATGGCTGAGTAATGACAAAGCGGCAAACAGCTATTTGAAGTTTAATGCTTAAAACCAGCAAATCAAATTGTTTGGGAACAGACTTGGTAGAGACAACCGAGCACTGAAGGTGATCCTTGGTAAAGATTTCCACTCTCCCACCTTTAGAAGTCTTGCCGAAAAATGTTATTACCAGAAAGGTTAACATCAGTGTTCAAAACACTCTTTCTTAACCGCGTCTCAGTAATGACCAACACATCTGGATTGGAGCTGTGAACCCACACTTTCAGTTGATCCATTTTAGTGTTAAAGTGCAAAGAAAAAACAGGCTTTTACAAGAGCAGAAATCAGTGACGCAGATATCAGAGCAGAATTGGGGCTAGCAACAGTAGATGGACCAGGGTGCACATGCACATTAATACAATCAGGGCACGGCAGAGGACAGGGAGAGCTCTGCAGTGTTGATTTATGACATTTGAATGTGCATTAGATGGCAACGTTGTACTACAATTTCATCAGGGTTGTGTGTTTCACTGAAGCCTCGATAAAGGTTAGAAGTTATAGTAGTTATACATTTAAGTGAAAGCTGATATGCCAAGATTATTTTGCAATAAGTAGTGAACAGAGCCCAAAAATATTTTGTTTTTAAGTGCCACCATTCCCTGTGGACCTCCAACTTAGAACAAACCAAGAAAGATAACATATTTAAATGTAGCTTAAAAAAACTATATTTGTAATGCATCAGTCTTAGCTAGAGAACGAGCACACTCTTACTTAACAGATGTCAAATGAGTTTCCAGCTGTCCCCTGTATCAGCCCCGCAACCAAGTTGTTTTGTTCTATGTAGCAGACATTTAAAGGAAAGAGAGAGAGGTGGAGAGAGAAAGAGAGTCCAGAGTAAGAGAGAGAGAGAGAGCCCAGAGAGAAAGTGAGAGAGGAAAGTGCCCAGAGAGAGAGAGAGCGAGAGGGAGAGCACATTTCTTTCTGGTCTGGCAGGAGAGCATTTTGAGAGAGAGAGAGAGAGAGAGAGAGAGAGAGAGAGAGGGGAAAGAACCCAGAGAGAGACCATAAAGAGAGAGAGATTAAAGACTCCAGAGCCCAGAGAGAGAGAGAGAGAGAGAGAGGAGCAAGGGAGAGGGACCTAAGATGGAGGTCTTCCTCCCAGGATGTGACAGGCTGTTGGCTGGAGGATGCTCAGGAAGGCCTTGGCAGGCCAACAAAGACAGCCCTTCAGCTCCAGGGTGTACTTTTTCAGGCCTCAGAATACCCTTTGGCAGCGGCGCAGAAAGCTCTGGCGTGCACAGGCCCCAGAGACGGACGGACGGGGAAGTATAGGCCTGCTCGCCTCGCTTTTATTTACTCAGGCTGATGAGACCTGGGCATTTCTTGTCTGGGTGAAGTAGGGAAAAAACAGAGCCTCTCTCTCTCTCTTTCCTCTTACGTCTCCTGGGGTTGAACAGTACTTTCCATCTGCCGTTGTTCACACACTTGTCTTGGCTATGGGTGTGTGTTGGGGAGGGGGTTGTGTGTGTGTGGGTTACCTGAGCTCTTGTCCTCAAGTGCTACCACCATGGTGATATGAAAAACATATAAAATATGCCTTGGTGATGATAGGGGCAGCAAAACATATAAAATATGTTGTATAGTGAACACATGTTATCTAGCTACGAGGGGTCAGTAACCACCTGTTTGCCAAAAAGCCATATCAGTGCGTCTTTTGAATTGCACACCGACATCCTTTCAAAACAATGTCAAGTGTTAGTGGGAATAGCAGCAGTTCAGAGAAAGCAGCGTAGATATCATTCAGAAGACATTAGGTCACACAGGTACGATTAACAAACCGTAAAGTCCCTGGAATACTGTACTCACAGGTCCAATGTCAACACAGCTATACGGTCTACATACATATATCATCAATTCACTTGTGTTAATCAACAATGTGGCACCATGGAGCATGTTAAGTCAATTAAGCATCTGACAGTTCAACTCAAATGAGGGCCCACATGTGTACCTTACTCATGACTCCCACTCCCCACTCTTGGGTTTGTATGTTAACTAATGTATGCAGCTCAATGTAATAAAGACATGATATAAATAATATAAATCAGTCAACAAAGAAGGGAGGAGGCAGCCTTGACAGCATCGCAATGTCTGCCGGCGATGCCATCAGACAGGCGGAATTACATTTTTCCTTGTATATATCTTGTTATATGTGTTTGTTTGTTTTGTCCTCGTCTCCTAGCTAGTATGCTTGACTATAAGGCATTGGTCATTCCTCTCTGCTCCGCTGTCTATTCCAACCCTGGAAGTGTGTGTGTGTGTGTGTGTGTGTGTGCGTGCGCAGATCCTCCCACACTGTAGGGGAGGGCATTCCACTGACTCACCCATCCTCCCTCAAAGCAGAATAAAACAACATGGATGAACTGGATAAAGAAAGTCAGGAGATGCTTTGGTTTTCTGCCTGCTCCTTGAGTGAGAGCTTGTGTAAAGTGGGCTGTGGGGGGCAGGGGAATAACCTCTGACCCCATCTGTTTCCTGAAGATAGGCCCTGATGACGCCTGTAAGTGCTCAGTGATGGTATGTTATCCTGACGAAAGGCAGATCTCTTTCCCCATCAAAAACAACAGAACGAGAGAGAGGGAGAGAGAGACTTACAGTATGTGTCAGCTGAAAGATAACATGGTGAAGGGGAAGGTTGGATTCTGGAATGATGGAGGCTTTATGCTTTTCCCCCAGCCGTCCCATAAATAAATAAGTCAAATACATCTGTGCAGTTTCCTCTTGTTTTTCCCGTTCCAATGCAGGTTTTGACCTTTTGACTTGGGATTTTTTTCTGAAGGGGTGAGATTACGTGGTTTTATTCAAGTAAAGAAGTGCACAGCACTTAGAATTGGGTGGAGGGAAGAAGTGGTCTGTCAACTTTTGAACATCCTGGAAACTGGTGTTTATATCACACTGTGTGCTGTGTTACGCAACATTGGAATGTCAACGAATAGCTGATTGTGATAACGATAAAAGCGAGGGCACATTGGCAGTTGTTCTGATGTCCCCAGATCATTCACTGCACCTGCTTGTCCTTGGGTGAGGTATTTATCCTCCCCCACGCTTCCCCCATCACTCTCTCTCTGACCTCACCTTAACCCTTCACAGTGCCCCCTGGCACACCTTATCTATCCAGCACCGGCTGCCTTATGGCTCAGTTTAGCCAGCACTCACTCTGCTCAGCCAATATTCTATAATCTAATATCTAGAACAGATTAATGGTCAGAACAAACTGCGTTTCTCTTAAAAAGTTGCTCATTTTGCGGTTGAGACGAGTGTTGTTTTTGCATATTTATGTACAATATGTGTCCATTTCTGTCTTTGTTTCAAATCTCCCTTTTGACTTTTGTTTTCTTGTCTCCGTTGACGTAAGGTCATTTTAAAGCCTATTATTTCATAGAAGCTATTCAGGTAATTGCTAAAGAATAATAAACATGTCCTAATTTACCTCATGTGGGGCTTACATCTTGAAGCTCCCCATTGCCTTGTGTTGGGGTTTAAATGTCAGAGAGTTTGCATTGTGAGTCACGGTGGGCTAAGTCATTACATGGCCCCATACAAGGTTAATTGTGGTAAAAGCGCTTTCATTTTTCTTTCCTTACCTGTAATTATACTTTAAGTAGCAGGTTGAAATGTACCATTTTAGATAACTCCTAAGATGAGGCATTGTTTCCTGTGAGAGGCAAGCATAATGCAGTAACAAGAGAAAAAATGTCAAAGTAACAAAGGAATGTAAACTCATACTTAGCTACCTTGCAATTACCATAATGACTAATGCCACAGCAGCCAACCTGTACTATTTAACAGAGCTGAGACAAATGAGTTCCTAATGCAATCTGACAAAACACCTCTCTCTCCCTCTCCCTCTTGTTCCCCACTTTCTCTTACCTCTCTCTCCATCTCTCTCCCCCTCTGCTCTCTCTCTCTCTCTCTTCTCTCTCTATGTACCTGTATCTATGTACAGACGGTGTTGATCTCGATGATGACCCATCCTGTTCTTGGCCTGCATCATCTCCATCCAGTAAAGACCAGACTTCCCCTGGCCACTGCGAAGACTATGATTTTGGTGAGGATGAAGGGGGCCCCGGCCTACCGTACCCGTGCCAGTTCTGTGACAAGTCCTTTAGCCGCCTGAGCTTCCTCAAGCGCCACGAGCAGAGCCACGGTGACAAGCTCCCCTTCAGTTGCACCTTCTGCAGCCGCCTGTTCAAGCACAAGCGTAGCCGCGACCGGCATGTCAAGCTGCACACCGGCGACAAGAAATATCATTGTGGCGAATGCGACTCGGCCTTCTCACGCAGCGACCACCTCAAGATCCATATGAAGACCCACGCCTCCAACAAGCCCCACAAGTGCCCTGTGTGCCGCCGGGGCTTCCTCTCCTCCAGCTCCCTCCACGGACATATGCAGGTACACGAGCGGGGCAAAGACAGCAGCAGCAGGGGGACAGGCAGTGGATTCTCCAAGGAGGAATGGAAGCTGAAGGAGACAAGGAAGTGCAGCCGCTGTGAGGAGGGCTTTGACGTCCCTGAGGAGTTGCAGAGGCACATCGCTGAGTGCCACCCTGAGTGCTCTCCATCAGAGGACGGGGGCCTGTGCGGTGCCCTGCAGTGCATCTACTGCCACGAGCCCTTCAGCGATGAGGGCATCCTGCTGACCCACATTGACCAGGCCCACAGCCATGACCGCAAAGGTCACTGCTGCGCCGTCTGCTCCGAGCACTTCCTCTCCGTGGAGGACCTCTATGCCCACATGGACATCCACCAACTCCCTGAGTCCAGTAACCACAGCAACAGCCCTTCCCTGCTCACTGTGGGCTACACCTCCGTCTCCAGCACCACCCCGGACTCCAACCTCTCCGTCGACAGCTCCACCATGGTGGAGGCCGCCCCACCTGTGCCCAAGACCCGGGGGAGGAGGAAGAGGGCTGCCCAGCACACCTCACATGACGTCGGGGGACGCTCCTCCAAGCAGCCCAAGATCTCCTACAGCTGTATCTACTGCAACAAGCAGGTGTTCAATAGCCTGGCCGTACTTCAGATACACCTGCGGACCATGCACCTTGACAAACCTGAGCAGGCACACACCTGTCAGTTCTGCCTGGAGTTGCTGCCCTCCCTGTTTAACCTGAGTGAGCACCTAAAGCAGGTGCACAATGCCGAGGACCATGCCGCCCTGGTGGCCAGCCTGCCCGACGCCTTGCTCCAGTGTAACTTCTGCACTGAGGTGCTGAGCAACCTCAACGCTCTTCAAGAACACATCCGCTGCTCCCACAGCTTCCCCAGCCCTGTGGCCAAGGAGAGCAATGCCTTCTTCTGTCCCCAGTGCTTTATGGGGTTCCTGACCGAAGCCACGCTGGAGGAGCACGTCCGTCAGACCCACTGCGAGGCAGGCAGCCTGCGTTTCGACTCCCCCCTGGCGGTGACCCCCAAGGAGCCCGTCATGGAGGTGTACTCCTGCTCCTACTGCACCAACTCGCCAATCTTCAACAGCGTTCTGAAGCTGAACAAGCACATCAAAGAAAACCACAAGAACATTCCGCTGGCACTGAACTACATCAACAATGGAAAGAAGTCTCTGCGGACCCTCAGCCCTTCCTCACCCATATCGATTGATCAATCTTTCCTTCATGGTTCCTCCTCTCGTGGCAATCGTGGCATTAGCGAGTTCATCTGCAACCAGTGTGGGGCCAAGTACACCAGCCTGGACCTGTTCCAGACCCACCTGAAAACTCACCTGGACGGGATACAGCCCCAGCTCACCTGCCCCCAGTGCAGCAAGGACTTCCCCAACCAGGAGTCCCTGCTGAAGCATGTGACAGTCCACTTCACCATCACCTCTACCTACTACATCTGCGAGAGCTGCGACAAGCAGTTCACCTCAGTGGACGACCTGCAGAAACACCTGCTGGAAATGCACACGTTCGTGTTCTTCCGCTGCACCCTGTGCCAGGAAGTGTTTGACTCCAAGGTGTCCACTCAGCTCCACCTGGCCGTCAAGCACAGCAACGAGAAAAAGGTGTACCGCTGTACCTCATGTAACTGGGACTTCAGGCACGAGGCCGACCTGCAGCTGCATGTCAAGCACAGCCACCTGGAGAACCAGGGCCGGGCCCACCGCTGCATCTTCTGCGGGGAGTCCTTCGGCACGGAGGTGGAGCTGCAGTGCCACATCACCACCCACAGCAAGAAGTATAACTGCCGCTTCTGCAGCAAAGCCTTCCAAGCCATCGTACTTCTGGAGAAACACCTGAGGGAGAAGCACTGTGTGTTTGAGGGAAAGGCCCAGAACTGTGGCGCCAATGGATCGACCACCGGAGGAGTGGACCACCACCCAGCGACCAAGGATGACGCAGAACTACAGGGTCTGTTGACCAACAGCCATGGTGTAGGGGTGGCAGGATCAGGGGGCGTGTTGGAGTCCCCAAACAACCATGATGGGAGTGAGGAGGAGGTGGACACCGCTGACCCCTTGTTCGGGTGCGACATCTGCGGGGCATCGTACACAATGGACTCCCTCCTCACCAACCACCAACTCCGAGACCACAACATCCGCCCGGGCGAGAGCGCCATGGCGAAGAGGAAGTCAGACATGATCAAGGGCACCCACAAGTGTAACGTTTGCCAACGCACCTTCTTCTCAGAGGCAGGTCTGAGGGAACACATGCAAACCCACCTGGGCCCCGTCAAGCACTACATGTGTCCCATCTGCGGAGAGCGTTTCCCCTCGCTGCTCACACTGACCGAGCACAAGGTCACCCACAGCAAGAGCCTAGACACAGGCAGCTGCCGAATCTGCAAGATGCCCCTGCAGAGCGAGGAGGACTTCATGGAGCACTGCCAGATGCACCCAGACCTGAGGAACTCCCTGACGGGCTTCCGGTGTGTGGTGTGCATGCAGACCGTCACCTCCACCCTGGAGCTCAAGATTCACGGGACCTTCCACATGCAGAAGACTGGCACAATGTCCACCAACCACCCCATCGGCCGCACCACCAATCTGGCTTCCCACAATCACCATCATCACCAACAACACCACCAAGTAAACCAGAAGCTCTTCAAGTGTGCCTCGTGCCTGAAGGAGTTCCGGTCCAAATCTGACCTGGTGAAGCTAGACATCAACGGGCTGCCGTACGGGCTGTGTGCCGCGTGTGTCAGTGCCGCTGGCTCAAAGAGCTCCAGCCCCAAGGTAATGAACGGAGGCAGGCAGCAGCAGGGAGGGGGAGGAGCCACAACCCCAGCCATGCCTGCAGCAGCATGGACCGCTCATATGGAGAGTCTCAGCCCCGGGGAGGGGAAAGGCAAGCTGGCCCATTCATCGTCATCGTCCTCCTCCTCTATCTCCTCAAGCGCCGCCAAGACTCGGTGTACCAGCTGCAATGTGAAGTTTGAGTCAGAGGCGGAGCTGCAGAACCACGCCCAGACGGTGCACAGGGAGCAGGGAGTGGACTGCAACAGTGGGCAGCTCAGGACCCCACAGATCTCCCCCATGCCCAGGGCAAGCCCCTCACAGACTGAGGAGGTAAGGGACTTTAATACATGTAAATAAATAAACAAAAGGTGCCGGTTTCCCTGAGAGAGATTCAACCTAGTCCTACACTAAAAAGCTATTTTAATGGAGATTCTTTATTGGCCATGCTTTTTATTCCTGGACTAGGCTTCATCTGTGTCAGGGAAACCGCCCCTGTATGATAAAACATATCTTATAAAATTACCAAATTAGAAAAGTACCAGAGTTTTATGGTTGTCCAGTGAGCTTGTTAATTAATCACAGAGTATACAAATTAGTTTCGGATTTGTAGCCAAAGAACTGCTCAGAACTACTCAGAGTGCTCAGTAAGAATGTGACATTGACACAGTATAAAACCCTGTGTCCTTGTGTTGTCTTTTCCTCCTGGTCTCTTGCTCAGAAGAAGACCTACCAGTGCATCAAGTGTCAGATGGTCTTCTACAGCGAATGGGACATCCAGGTCCACGTGGCCAATCACATGCTAGGTAGGAGAGGTGACTCATTTCATATTTCTCTCCATGTTTATGGTCACTTGTTTTGAGGTACTGTCTAATGTAGTCATACAAAGGAATATCTGTTGATATGTTGTTAATTATTCAACATATTTCCCGAAGATATTCCATTTACACTCCATTTTGTTCATTTTGCAGACGCTCTTATCCAGAGCATATTGTTTCATATTTGGCTTTAAATCTTTCACACTCTCCCCAGATTGCAGTACTAAATACACCCTTTGTTGTAACAAAAATAATCACTGTAAGCATAACTATAGAATATAAAATCTTCTATTTTTATACCTTGTGAATTTGTGATGAAAGCCTCTGGGATGCATGAACATTGTGTGAGCCTGCTTTTGATTTTCAGACATTCTTGTCTGTCAATGCTGAAATGCCTGATCCTGTATGAAATGTATGAAAACAACAATGTAGTACAATTTGATGCATGTAGACTAAGTTCATCGAACAAGAATCTAGATAAAACCCTTTATTCAAATGTTATTCAGCACATTAATATTCTGAATGCTTAATTAAAACACAAAGAGCATACCCTCTCCTGTTCTATAATTCTCAAATGTCTTTACTTTTGGCTTTCATTTGTATGCAGGTATAATCATTTGCAGAGAAAACACAATTCACTACCCAGGCTTCTTTCTTTCTTGCCTGCAGTAAGTAGGCGTCTGAATTCCAGTCTCACCTTCCTTTATTCATTCATTTATTCAACTCGTTTGGCGTCTCTTTCATTACACTGCATTATCTGTTGTCTTCAGTGGGAGAGAGACTCATTGATCTGGAACCAACCCGCCTCTCTGTTTGGGACGCGCTCCTAGGCGCAGGTGAATTTAAACACGGTGGGCAATTCTATAAGGACCGGTGGGCAATTCTATCAGGAACACACTGTTTGTGCATAAACAATCACAGGCATGTGATTTCTGATTTTGAGCTGTGTGTGTGTGAGCTGTGTGTGTGTGTGTGTGTGTGTGTGTGTGTGTGTGTGTGTGTGTGTGTGTGTGTGTGTGTGTGTGTGTGTGTGTTGTGTGTGTGAGAAAGTGTGTAGCTATGTGTGTGGTTGGTTTGTATTCATCTGATCTGCTCTCTCTACACTTTACTGGGGGTGCCTAATACATCACCATGCTGGCGCTAGTCCTCTCAAAACACCTCCCCCTACTGGTTACTTTAAGTCTTTCAGCCACACAGACAGGCATGCTATTCCCCCATAATGTTAGAATGGTTTCAGAAAACCAAATCTGAAATGACTTTATTCGGAATAAATACAAATGTGCAATGGATCAAAATCAATTATTGATTGATCGAATGCATTTTGTTCAAGAAAGTATATACTTCAAATAGATTAAAAAGAAATAGATATAATCGATAAAAGTCATTGTAATTTTTTTGTCATTATTTGTTATTTGCCTATAGTTATGTTATTACACAAACATTGTTCAGAGTTGACATTGGTTGGTTTTATATGCTGAGGCATTTCTCTTTCTGCTTTCCCTCTCCGACAATGGGAGGGTTAAACCTGGAGCAGGCTGTAATTACCACAAACCCAATTTAGCTGAAATACCCTCATTCCCCCTCCAAAAAACTGAAATACCCCCATTTGGAAAAAGCTCTAAATACCATCTCTTTCTCCCTGAAAAAGGGACACTTTCTCACTTTAATGGCCATCTGCACTAGAGAGGGGAAACGGGGCTCGGGTCATCTCTGCTCAGCTCTCAGCGTTATTAGCCTAGGTAATGGAGCAGGAGCTGGATTCACAGGGGTGTTATTTTCAACCCATGCCCTGCTCCACTCCTACCCCACTCCACACTGGTTTTGCTTCACACTGATAACTATATATAGTGATGTGGCGTGACATAACGCTGTCGCTAAGTGTATGGAACAACAGAACCCGAGAAGTCCATCTCAGCTGTCTGTCTTTGTAATACAATCATCTCTGACCGTAAACCAAGTGCACTCTGTCTCCCCTTCCTCCCCGCTTTCCTAACCAAAGAGCTAGCTAGCTTGTGGCCTTGTTTGTATGTCTGCCAGCACATTTTGATGCATGGATATTATGCTCGCATGACGACAGAAAGCACAGCTCTCGTGCATTGCTTCTCAACATTTAGCATGATCATTTGGAAGTGGAAGGGAGGGAGGGAAGGAGGGAGGTGGCTATGGGTGTGAATGAAGGAGGACAGTACACTGCATACCAGCCCTAGCCTGGTTGAACCAGACTCAACACTGTGTTCACAATGTTGCCTCTGTGTTCAGTCTGGTTTAACCAGGCTAGACCAGCTCTGGCCAAGCGCTGGAAACAGACCCAAGTGTCTTAAGATGGAGGCTGCAACCTGCTAGGGCCCAGATGGATCAGTACACATTTGCTGTACAGCTGGTCGCTCTGTTTGGGGACCTGGTGTGATACTCCTATCGAGAAAAAAATGATATTGCCACCATCCAAGGAGCAATTTAATAGCAGGCCAGAAGACAGCTGGCCACTCTTTGGTTTACAGTTTTTTTTGGCATGGTGCACTTACAGAATTGAGGGTGCCCGACAAACAGATTTATACTGCTTTCAGTTGTTGTGGTTGTCGACTATCAATTCCCTCATTTGTATCTTTCTTTGTGCAGGATGTTGATTAAGGCATTCTGAATTCTTCATCCTCCACACAGATACAACACATTTGTGTCAATCGTCATCTGTTTGGGTTGAATGAGACAAGCACTCTAGATCAGGGATGGGTAACTGGCGGTCAGCGCGTGACCCCCTTTTGTAGGCCCGCAGTTAAAAAAATGTTTTCTCTCTGCTGTCAAGGGGACGATAAAATGTGTTGCTCAGGCCCACCAAAAGGCTAGAGCCAGCTCTGACTACGTGTGTGTATGGATGTGGGTATGCAGACCTGCGAGACACCGCGGCCCTTCATGATGAGTTAAGATTTTTCTTGGGCCCCACCACCATCAAAATTGCCCATCCCTGCTCTAGATGGGTTGTTTGTTTGCTCAAGTTATTGTTTTTTTTAACTGTTTGCCTTTGAAGCTCCTTCATATGTCAGTTAAGCCTGTTGGGTTTAAACCAACGGGACATAACCTCTCCACAGCCCTTCACTTTGACCTCACCGTGAACTCATGGGGGGGGGGGTGACTTTTGACCCATTTATCCTACTGTCTCAAATATCCCTCTGTGGATTTCAGTGACCAATGACACCTTTTAAAATCATGGGCAGTGAGCGTGGTGCTTAAAAGGTGAAGAAGGGTCTCACATTTTCACAATTTTGGTGTCCACTCTGATCATATATTTTTATACTAGTCCAGTCCAAGCTACTCCAGCCAAGGTGGCAAGGCTCAGAAGGACAATCATAAACAAACAAACCCTAGGCAGCAGGGTAGGACATTCCAGAAAGTGGTTTTGGGGTCACCTCTACCGTTTTTTGGGCTGGTGACAGGACAACGCTGAGCCTGCAGCCAATTCAGGGAGGAGCCTCCTCCCTCTCACAGAGCGGAGCCAGTGGCCTGGTCAGCTTGGGCGGGGGGTGGAGGGGGTGGGGGGCACAGGAGGGGTAGGGTACGAGGTTCGGGGCGGAGAGGGAAAGGCACATTTGGTGTACAGCTGGCCGCTCTGTGTGAAGCAGGTCACTGTGGGCCGTTACAGAGCTGGAGAGAAGAGGGTGAGGAGCATGAGGCCTCTAGCCCTCCTCCAGATTCAACCTCTGTCTCTGTTATCTCTCCCTCCCTGACTCTCTGACACCGTTTTTCATACTAACCAGCAATCTGGCAACCCTAACTGTGTTTGGCTTTTAGTGATGTAGTAAAGCAGGAAGAATAGCTGTTTTCAGAGGCTAAAAGGCTTGTTGTTTAGTTTTTTATATGATCCACCAATCTGGCAACCCTTACTGTGTTTGGGTTTTAGTGATGATAGAGTAAATAGAGAAGTATAGCTGTAGTTGAGGCTAAAAGGCTTGTTTCATTGCCTTCTAAAGGGCTTCAAATGATCCCTTTCCTCCTGGTTGTGGGTCCCTGGAGCAGTTTGGACAATGGTGTGTTGATTAGGCTGTCTCTGTCATTCTCTTTACTAGTGGTAACACACTCACTCACTACTCCATTAAAGGACATTTCTTTTCATGTTGCGTAAAGAAATAGGATGGTTTTTAGTGTTTTCTTGTTATTACCACCAGACAGTATAACAATAACATGTGCTCTGCAATGAATTAATCTCATTCCTAAAGCACATACACATGTAATCTGTTAACTAACATAGTGGAACAGGCTTCTCATTTCAATCCTAGGGGGTTGGATCAGACTCTAAAAGCCAATAGTCAACACAACATACCACAGCAACAGGAACTCGATCAATGTTATGAAATAAATAAGAGAACAGACCAGCCTCACTCTGACCAGCCCAGATCAGCCATTGGAAACAAAAGGAAGCCATGCGTACTGTAGACTGAGTGCGATTTCTAGCCTGATTTGTATTAATTGGTGATTAATAATAACTCCTCTCGATTCGTTAGCGCAGTCACCTCCCGCGCAGTCGAGTGTGCTGCTGCTAATATGCAATTACGCTCACCTTCCTTCCCGTTACATTATACCTCTCTGCCTGACTAATGTGGAGTCCATGAGGAGAATAGAGAAACAGAGATGGGCTGCAAAGAAAAATACTATCTGTAGTTTCGACACATTCAATTGCACAGTTTTTACCTGACTGGATTATAGCTTCTTCCTTAAAAAAAAAGTTAAAGTACTCTTTTAACTCAGAGACTGTCTCCATTAAAAGCTTTTACAGCATTGCGGTGAATGTACTCTTCTTGGAAAGGTATTTCTGTTATGATGGTCTGTTGCTAGGCCAGACAAGCTCAGTCTGATATGGTCCTTATATAGAGATTTTCTTGATATTTTCCCAAACCTCACAGACTAGGCCAACATGTGAGAAAATATGTGATGCTCCCACAGTTCATACGGTGTGTTTGTACAAGGTTTGAGTGAACAATGTCTGGACTCTGTTGTGATTGGTAGGCTGATGTCATGTCACCATGGTGATTTTATTTTGCCAAATCCTTTTGAGGAGATACTGTTGTAGTACTCTACCTAATGACAAATTTGTCTGTTGTAGCTTTAGCCCAGCTACCATGTCAGACTGCTTGGTTTCTCTACAGTCCTGGAATGAGCTTGAGGTAGAAGGCTCATCCTTCCTGTGCTCCAGTCCTGGCTCTTCTATGTTTTATTGATATACAGGAGGGATGTCTCCTTTAGAGTGTTAATGCCAACCCTTGTTCTGAATTGGCCTATAAATACTGGATGATCAGAATGAACCTCTCCATTCCTGTCCCTCCCCGGAGGTTCTTAGATGTCACGGAGGCCAACGGAGCATGCGCACCGCGGCACGCCCCGGTCCGAGGGGGTTGCTAAGCAGTCAGACGGGGAGGTGGCTTATGGGAGCAGTGCAAACAGACAGTTCTGCCTTAGTAAAGGTCAATGCTGCAACCCACACCTCTCAAATCACAGAACGACCTCTCATTGTGTGACCCAGACTCTGAGTGTGACTGGAGAGAGATGCCTCCCTCTGCCCTGGGGAGAATTACAGGGCTAGCGTGGTGTTGTGGTAGGCATGACGTGGTGTGGCGGTGTGGTGTGGTAGACTGACGTGGCGTGGCAGACTGACGCGGTGTGGTTGTGTGATAGACTGATGTGGCGTGGTGGTGTGATAGACTGACGTGGCGTGGTGGTGTGATAGACTGACGTGGCGTGGCAGTGTGGTGTGATAGACTGACGTGGCGTGGCGGTGTGGTGTGGTAGACTGACGTGGCGTGGCAGACTGACGCGGTGTGGTTGTGTGATATACTGATGTGGCGTGGTGGTGTGATAGACTGACGTGGCGTGGTGGTGTGATAGACTGACGTGGCGGTGTGGTCTGGCTTTAGAAGTTGTCACCTATATACAGTAGCTTCATCTGATGAAACTTTAGTGCTAACATAGTCCTTCCGTGTTGGTGTCAGCTGGGAGGAATTACAGCAGTACATCCGGGTGCGATATAAGATAACTCTTCTACTTAAAAGCAATAAAGAAAAGGCATTCCAGTGGCATAACTTATCATAAGCAGATTCTGTGGCTACAAACCAACAACAAACTGCTAAAGAGATGTACCCAAGGATTGGAACACTCTTAATGGCGCACAATTGGTGTTTCCAAAGTGCTGTGTAACGATTGACTGTTCTCATCAACGCTTGGTGTGTGAACGACAGACATGGGAGGAGAAGGGAGGGGAGAAGAGAGGTGAGGGGGGTAGAGCGTGAGCCCCTCAAAAGGCCCCCCAGCGCCAAAGCCTTAATAATCATGTGAGCTGCACTGGACTTCATTACCCTCCTGTTCGACAGGCGGAGTGCCAGCCTGGATCGCTGGCTGGCTGCGGCAAGGTCAACGTTGGAGGAAAAAACAGTTACTGTGTTACTCCGGAGTGGGAGTAGAGAGCGGGAGTGGAGGAGAGGGGCTGCCATCTGTCAGCTCGGGCCTGCCATACCCGCAGAGCAAATGGACACGGGCGGCCAGAGGAGAGGCCACAGACACCCACCGAGCTAAACCCACCGAGCATAACACTGAGGCTTGGACAGACAGAGAGCCAGCCAATGCAGAGCACAGAGATGGACCTTGATGCTGCAGATAAACACAGGGACAGTGCAGGGACAGTGGTGTGTATATAGATAGAGCTAGCTAGCGTGGTAAAGTTGGCATTGGGTTCTGTGTGCTTGTTTCTTAGTGTGAGTGCACTATTGGGGTCTGGCTGTTATGAGTCCAGATGGCAAAGTATTGAACACAAACATGATCTGTTGGAGTATGTTGTCAGATTAAAGTCATTCTTGACATTTTAGCTATATTTTGATAAAGAACTCCTTTTTCGTATTTCATTTTTATATTTTCAGAAGAGCTCTTCACGCTGTCCTTAGTTTCAAGTTTCATTAGTCATATGTAAGGGATACGCACATGGTATACATCATCCAACAAAATGCTTACTTGCAGGTTCCTTCTGGACAACAACAATAAGAAATAGTAAAAAATAAGAATACGAACAATAAGTAAATGGCAGTAGAATAGAATAAACATTTTATCATAAATATAATACAGGAAGGCTCAATATATAATCCAATAGTTATACGTGTATTGGGGAAGGAGGGGCTGGGTGGCAGTGTATGAACTGAGCAGTGTAATAAGAGTCCGGTAGCAGCAGTTGTGATGTGTGTGTCGCATGAACGTATATTTGTGTGTGTATGTCTGTGTGGGTGTGTGCATGAGTGTTAAGGTGCGGAGAATCAGAGCAGGTGGTCAGTCCAGTTCAAGTGTTAATCAGTCTGATGGCCTGTAGATAGAAACTGTCTCTGAGCCTGTTAGTATCAGACCTCATGCTCCAATAGCGTCTGCCCAACAGTAAGGGAGAGAACAGCTCGTGGCTGGGGTGTGTGGGGTCCTTGATGATGCTGCGTGCTCAGGCACCGTTTTGAGTAGATGTCCTGGATGGGTGGTAGCACGATCCAAGTGATGTACTGGACCGTCTTCACCACCCGCTGGAGGGCCGTTGCGGTAGTGCACAATTTCCGTTCCAGACCATAATGCAACTAGTCCGGACGCTCTCGATGGTGCAGCGGTAGTATCTGGAGAGGATCTGGGGTGGCATGCTACATTTCTTCAGCTGCATTAGGAAGTAGAGATGCTGTTGCGCCCTCTTGACAAGAGTGGTGGTGTTGTTGGTCCATGAAAAGTCCTTGGTGATGTGGACGAGGAACTTAAAAACTCGTGACTCTCTCTACTGCAGTCCTGTTTATGTGGATCAGGGCACGCTCCCTCCTCTACATCCTGCAGTCAACAATCAACTCATTTGTCTTGTTGACGTTGAGGGAGAGGTTGTTGTCATGACACCACAATGCCAGTTCACTTACCTCCTCCATAGCTGACTTGTCGTTGTTTGTTATCAGGCCTACAACCGTGGTGTCACGAGCAACCTTGATGATGGAGTTGGTGTTGTGTAAAGCCACACAGTTGTGGGTGAACAGAGAGTACAGCAGAGGACTGAGGACACACCCTTCTGGGGCCCTTACACTGCTCTAGTAGTCATATTTCCCTTTGCCATGCTGTATTGCCCGACTTGAACACCAACAACAAGAGCCAGATTGTCTTGACTCTTGTTGGACATTTTAGAAGCCTCTATCCCTTCTCTCTCACGCAGTGGTGGTTGTATTGTTGTTTCAACTTGCCTGTCCCGGCTGTACAATACACTGGGTCTGCGGATGAAAAAACTACCGGGCATCTGATTTAGTGAGCAACCCTCTCAGTGAAGACCTTTATGATGCCCTCTGGCCAATGTGAAGCGGAGTGGAGGAACCCTGTGGAATGTTCTAAAGCGCTCTCTAAAAGGTTTCAGGTGCTGTGAGACACCGGCCAGCCCCCCGTCCCATCCCGTGTGATAGCAGCACTGCCATTTCTCCTCTCAAGGAGACGGGGCAGACACATGACAATGGACACCAGTCATTTCTAGAGGAAAATGCTCAGTAAAAAGTAGACCCCTCCCATTCCCACAGTGTGGGAACAACATTCCTGTTGTTTGTCTCAGTGTAACATTTCTTTAGCTTTTAGTTTACTGTACTCAGAATTGTACTATAGGCTAAAAACAATTACAATGTCCCCTTTAGATCAATAAAAAGATGTGTACAATTTCTTACAGTAGACTCTCCTCACTTGACCTCTTAACCTTAACAAGATGAGCAGAAAACAGATCTGCAGTTTATCCCTCCACCTCTCCACAACTCTTCCCGTCCTCATCTTAGAAAGTTACTGCTTGTTTTCCCTGTTCCATTCCGTGACTGCAGCCCCCTCTGGCTCCATCGTCAACACACTCCGGAACACTGGGAGAGGAGATGGTCCTGGGCGATTCTTCCTCATTAATGGAACTCCCACAGGAACTCCCAGGATGAAAGCTGCAGTACATACAGTATTACTCCCACAGGAACTCCCAGGATGAAAGCTACAGTACATATTAAGCATTAATGTTGATGTATCAGTGTTAATACAGTTCCTCTGCTAATACACTCTGCTGAGGTGGAATTGTCGGTGTGGCGCAGATCTAGTCTGTATCACAGGTTTTAATTGAGAGGATCCATTTCAGTCTTGTTATGTGGAGGATGATGTGAGTTATGTTGTTGGATAATGTGTGTTATGTGGAGGATAATGTGTGTCCTGCATGCATCATCGTTTACCATTCTAAAAAATGTAATATAATTTATCGGGAATAGTTTTTGTTGCATTAACATTTTTAATTGACACATTTTCTCTGCAGATTTTTTGAAAGACAATACATTCAACTCAGACATAGACAGGCATTAGTTGGGTGTTAGTGGTAGAATGTTCAGAGTTCTCTGTTCGTTCCATAAAGGTTCAGAGTGAACATTGTGGCGACGCAGCCCTTTGTCTTTCCATTTGTCCCACTGGAGACGCAAACCTTAAGCCACTCTCCCTCTGATTAATCTTTAACGTTTATAATTACTAATTAAGTTAGTAAGAGACTTTTAATGTAGTCCTCCTTCAATGGGGAACAGAGAGGACAACAGATCATTAGCTTCAATAATGAACGTGAATGAGACAGATAATAGCCTATGATAGGTGAACAGTGACAGTTATATTAAATGAGGTGGATGGAGGGTATATAGGAAAGACTGTGAGGATGTGGTAGCTTCATGGATTGGGAAGCCTGGAAGACAGTACTGTGGTTGAGTGGTCCCACAAAGTCTAGTGTGGTGAATAAACAACACTGAAATGGAGGGGTTTGGAGAGAAAATGTGTTATTCTAGTTGGTAGACAAAATGTAGGCTGTGGTTGGTTGGCACTCCGTCATGGTGTAATATATTCCATGTGTCTGTTGTTCATATACCGTGATAAATGTTGATTATAGGTGTCAAGCGTTTTTCCGAGACTATGTTCTTTAAAAAAAAATCGCATTATCACTTAAGTGCTTTAGTGTTGGCTGTCATTATCATGGTGTCTGTGCTGTGAAATATACTGCTCATTATTTCATCTCATTTTTTTACCTTAAAGACGACAATGATGCTAACCTGGCACTTTCCACAATCCGGCCCACTTTTGGGAAGGTGCTTATACCATAATGATTATTATCATTAAGAAGATATTAATGTGCTTAGTGTTTGTGACCCAGCTGCTCATCATGCCCGGTTGCTGCCAAAACGGACCCTGCTCAGGGACCACAGGGGCTGACCGCCCACCTGTCCAGGGGCTCTCAGGGTCACCAAAGGTGACGCCTACAACCCAGGCTTCTGATTGGACAAGTTTGGTTATTAGTCGAAACCTACTCTATCTAGCTACATTTCCAGTGCAGAGGTGTTGGTGAAAGTTATGGATTTGTGTTTACATTTTTTTTTAAAGTAGTGTGTTTATACTGTATGTAGGTGTAATACATAATGTAACAAAATAATTGGTTGAAAGATTACCAACATCTATAATGAAACTAAGTGATTATTATAATAACCAACCCAATTCTTAAACATCTCCCTCTTATACAATATTGGCGTACATATTAATTCTAACTATGTTATTCCGATGCAAGGGGAAATGTATGTTTTCCCTTCAGAGATTTATTCCACATAATTATACAGTACATTTCCATGTTACTGTTAACTCACGCTGTTCCAACGGTTGAGCAGTAATACTACATTTTGGGTGAAATTAGACTTTTTGTGCAAATAATTTGTTTAATTTCTGGTAATAGATTTAAAAACTGAAAAAAACAGACAATGTGACAGTACCATATAATAGCTTTCTCTTTTACTCATTTCCACAATGACGGTGAATTAACTAAGGGTGTGAACATCATAGTTACAGTAACCTAGTATTATAAGAACATGTTCTACGAAAACTGTGAGGCAGTCATGATTTACATATTACTGTAGTTGGGGAGGTTGGAGGACTACTCTGTTAGAGTAGCTCAATACAGTGTGATGTGGTCGTCACGGAGACAGTGTGTGTGGAGCTAGCTATAGGCTGTCTGGCTCACTCTCCTCCTTTCCCAGTTTTCAAATTGCTGCTTCATTAGGAGTTGGAAGAGGATCCTGTGGTTACATTTAATCAAACGAATCGCTATGGAAGACTCACACAATCAATCACAATCCTTATCCAATATGTTACATTCTGTAACTACCATGCTG
This sequence comes from Oncorhynchus tshawytscha, assembly GCF_018296145.1. Taxonomy (NCBI): domain Eukaryota; kingdom Metazoa; phylum Chordata; class Actinopteri; order Salmoniformes; family Salmonidae; genus Oncorhynchus; species Oncorhynchus tshawytscha. Next base: position 60,319,302 of record NC_056438.1, on the reverse strand, counting down.
GCTTGGAGAAAAGTCAATTACAACACTCTCCCCTTTCTCTTTCTGCGGCGTTTCTGTGATATTATGCATTTTTTTGCTGTTGTTACAGTATGCATACGTTAGCATCTAGCTTATGTAGTTTCATAAACTAGATGTCGAATCTTAATTTGACCCATTTCGTCATAGGAGGAAAATAATCCTGCAGTAGGATAATTTCCTCCTGGTCTAACGGTGTAAAATGTTGGTCTCTACCGTGGAAGACCCGGGTACACACCTGTACTGTACCTTATGTAGGCTACTTGCAGGCTACAGCATCATGTCAATTCTAATGTGGATTGTATTTGTAGGGGATATATGTATTTTTCATTCGTTGAAATCATTTTTTTGATTTATTACATGTTGAAGGCAAGGAATAGGCAGAATCAATTATTGGTTACCTCAGTGCTTGTGTGGTCCAGCGGTTTACCCCGGCACACATATGCTACAGCCCTTTGACTCATGAATTAATGTATATTTTTGACGCATTCATTCCTCGTGGTTACTCGGTTCATTCTGCATGGTTACTGGGCTAAAACAGAAACAACTCAACGGTTTAGGCATTCATTCCGAGTGGTTAAGGTTTATGGCTATGGTTTTGGGAAGGCTTAAAAGGAAATAGTTTAAAACAACGCGCCTGTGTATCTTAGAGCTTGCATTGTAACCTGCCGTAGTGCAGTGGAGTCATGAGTTTGTGCCCAGTGCTGAGCGATCTAGTGACCAGCCTGAGCCTGCATGTTAATTGAGCCCACAAGTTAATTGCACATTTTAAAATGTTTTTAACAAGTAAAACGAATGGTCTGATCATTAACACATCAGAGAAAAGTGTATGAGCTCAACGAAATCGTCTTTGGATTGGCTCAAACGCATAAACATCTTGACAGCTTTATGAAATTAAATATTAAAGCCACACAATACAGGCTTTCACTCTACACCAAAGACCATAACTAAATTGACAAATTATACATAGCTGAACAGTAAAACGTGGGCTAGCATCCACACGGGAGGAAAGTTTATCGTTATACAGTAGGAAAACACGAAACTGTTAATGGTTTTCACACCTTTTATTATGTGACTATGGATAGGCTAACGGGTAGCCTACAGAAGTGTAGTTTATTGGAATATAATCAAATAACAAGGGACCTACATGGTTGGTACTAGATTATCACCAGTTGATGTCTCGTTAAAGCATCAATATGTGCTAAATTCACCCGCCCAGCTGATCTTAATTTCTGGTCAGCTCATTACCGCGGCCTAAAAGATGGTGATGGGTGACATTACACATTCAATACCGCCTTGCACACTCTTGCCTGCATATAGCTGATCTAGAGTGTTAATCATTAGTCCAGCAGTTGCAAACAAGAGTTTCTTTTGGACAAATTCAGGTATGATTATCCCTGTTTCATTCGGGTTTGCTTCTATTTAAGAAATGGCGGAATGAATACACCAATGATCACAGGCAAACACAGTTCACTTTCATACAGCCACATACAAACAGCATGATTATTTTGCTTGTTATAGAATTCCTTCTCGCGTCTATGCACTCTCTCACCTTTTCCCTTCGCTTGTGGACTTCAGTGCACAACACATCAGCTGTCTGTGACCAGGCGATAAAACATTTCCATGCCATACCTTCATATCATAACTGCTAACTGCTACAGAAAGCATACATTGTGGTCACCATATTAGCTAACATCATAGCAAGTCAACATAGCTACTAGAATTAACACGTTAGTAAACTATAGTAAAATCATGAAGTACAGTGTACAGTCAGCAAGCAGTTTAGCAGTTACACCGGCCGGCCCGGTGGCAACAAATGTATAAAACAAAAAGCTTACCTTGACTTGAAGAGTTCCAGTGTTGGAATGTCAGCTAGCTAACATAGCATCCCTCTCTGTTTGAGGTGGGTGTTTGAGTAGGCTAAACTATCTAGCTGCATTCGGTATCTAAGTGAAAGTAAAAAAATATATACGAAATCTCTCTCTCTCTCTTGCTTCTCCTTCATTAACAGTTTGAAACTGTTTAATCTTACTAGGGCAGGCGTTCTGCTAGCGGAACCCCTCAACAACATTCCGCTGAAAAGGCAATGCGCGAAATTCAAAAATATTTTTTAGAAATATGTAACTTTCACACATGAACAAGTCCAATACAGCAAATGAAAGATAAACTTCTTGTTAATCTACCCACCGTGTCCGATTTCAAAGAGGCTTTACAGCGAAAGCACAATTTATGATTATGTTAGGTCACCACCAAGTCAAAAAAACACACAGCCATTTTTCCAACCAAAGATAGGAGTCACAAAAAGCAGAAATATAGATAAAATTAATCACTAACCTTTGATGATCTTCATCATATGACACTCATAGGACATCATGTTAGACAATACATGTATGTTTTGTTCGATAATGTGCATATTTATATACAGAAATGTCAGTTTACATTGGCGCGTTACGTGCAGTAATGTTTTGATTCCAAAACATCCAGTGATTTTGCCGAAATACAAATAATAAACATTGATAAAAGATACAAGTGTTATTCACAGAATTAAAGATATACTTCTCCTTAATGCAACCACTGTGTCAGATTTTTTATTTATTTTTTACTTTACGGAAAAAGCATAATCTGAGAATGGCGCTCAGAGCCCAATCCAGCCGAAGAAATATCTGCCATGTTGGAGTCAACAGAAGTTAGAAATAACACTAAATATTCAGTTACCTTTGATCATCTTCATCATAATGCACTCCCAGGAATCCCAGTATGACAATAAATGACTGATTTGTTCCATAAACTTCCATAAAGTTCATCATTTATGTCCAAATAGCCACTTGTTGTTAGCATGTTCAACCCAGTAATCCATCTTCATGAGGCACGAGCACTTCGTCCAGACAAAAACTCAAAAAGTTCCATTACAGGTCGTAGAAACAAGTCAAACGATGTATGGAATCAATTTTTAGGATGTTTTTAACGTAAATCATCAATAAGGTTCCAACCGGAGAATTTCATTGTCTGAAGAAAAGCACTGGAACGAGAGCTAACCCTGTCGGGAGCGCGCTTCACGAGCCTGAGACACTCTGCCGGACCAATGACTCATTCAGCTCCCATTCCCACCTCCTTTATAGCAGAAGCCTGAAACAATTTTCTAAAGACAGTTGACATCTAGTGGAAGCTGTAGGAAGTGCAACTTGACTCCATAGACACTGTGTATTCGGTAGGCCAAGCTTTGAAAAATGACAAACCTCCGATTTCCCTCTTCCTGGTTGGATTTTTCTCAGGTTTTTGCCTTCCATATGAGTTCTGTTATACTCACAGACATAATTAAAACTGTTTTAGAAACTTCAGAGTGTTTTTTATCCAATGCTAATAATAATATGCATATATTTGCATCTGGGACAGAGTAGGAGGCAGTTCACTTTGGGCACGCTATTCATCCAAAAGTGAAAATGCTACCCCCTACCAAAAAGATTAACTGTTGTCTTTCTCTCTCTTTGAGTCAACTACTCACCACATTTTATGCACTGCAGTGCTAGATAGCTTTAGCTTGTGCTTTCAGTACTAGATTAATTCTCTGATCCTTTGATTGGGTGAACAACATGTCAATTCATGCTGCAAGAGCTGTGCTAGGTTGGAGGACTGCGGAAGTTGTCGTAATTACTGTGTAAGTCTCTGGAAGGGAGTGAGAACCATGAGCCTCCTAGGTTTTGAAGTCAATGTACCCAGAGGAGGATGGAAACTAGCTGACCTCCGGCTACAACATGGTGCTACCCTACAGAGTGCTGTTGAGGCTACTGTAGACCTTCATTGCAAAACAGCGTGTTTTAATCAATTATTTGATGTGAATATGTTTAGTATGGTTTTATCTAAAAACTTTTAGAATGTTTCACTATTTTTATGAATTTCACTGAGGAGCATGGTCCTCCCCTTCCTCCTCTGAGGAGTCTCCACTGTAATCAAGGGGATTGAGTTATTTGTACCAGAAGGAAATCAAACCCACACCGACACAATAGTCCTATTTGGCCGCTAGTCCACCCAAGGCCACGATTGAACTACATTTTGACAATTCATTCCTTAATCTCAGGATACAGTTGACACTTGTACAGTTGAAGTCGGAAGTTAACATACACTTAGATTGGAGTCATTAAAACTAGTTTTTCAACCACTCCAAAAATGTCTTGTTAACAAACTATTTCTGGCAAGTCGTTTAGGACATCTACTTTGTGCATGACACAAGTCATTTTTCCAACAATTGTTTGAAGACAGATTATATCACTTAAAATTCACTGTTTCACAATTCCAGTGGGTCAGAAGTTTACATACACTAAGTGGACTGTGCCTTTAAACAGCTTGGACAATTCCAGAAAATCATGTCATGGCTTTAGAAGCTTCTGATAGGCATATTGACATCATTTGAGTCAATTGGAGGTGTACCTGTGGATGTATTTCAAGGCCTACCTTCAAACTCAGTGCCTCTTTGCTTGACATCATGGGAAAATCAAAAGAAATCTGGTTCATCCTTGGGAACAATTTCCAAATGCCTGAAGGTACCACGTTCATCTGAACAAGCAATAGTACGCAAGTATAAACACCATGGGACCATGCTGCCGTCATACCGCTCAGGAAGGAGATGCGTTTTGTCTCTAGAGATGAACGTACTTTGGTGCGAAAAGTGCAAATCAATCCCAGAACAACAGCAAAGGACCTTTTGAAGATGCTGGAGGAAACAGGTACCAAACTATTTATATCCACAGTAAAATGAATCCTATATCGACATAACCTGAAAGGCCGCTCAGCAAGGAAGAACTCACTGCTCCAAAACCGCCATAAAAAAAGCCAGACTACGATTTGCAACTGCAAATGGGGACAAAGATCATACTTTTTGGAGAAATATCCTCTGGTCTGATGAAACAACAATAGAACTGTTTGGCCATAATGTCCATTGTCATGTTTGGAGGAAAAAGGGGGATGCTTGCAAGCCGAAGAACACCATCCCAACCATGAAGCATGGGGGTGGCAGCATCGTGTTGTGGGTGTGCTTTGCTGCAGTAGGGACTGGTGCACTTCACAAAATCGATGGCATCATGAGGATGGAAAACTATGTGGATGTATTGAAGCAACATCTCAAGACATCATCAGGAAGTTAATGCTTGGTCACAAATGGATCTTCCAAATGAATAATGACCCCAAGCATACTTCCAAAGTTGTGGCAAAATGGCTTAAGGGCAACAAATTCAAGGTATTGAAGTGGCCATCACAAAGCCCTGACCTCAATCCCATAGAAAATTTGTGGGCAGAACTGAAAAAGCGTGTGTGAGCAAGGAGGCCTAGAAACCTGACTCAGTTACACCAGCTCTGTCAGGAGGAATGGGAAGCTTGTGGAAGGCTACCCGAAACGTTTGACCAAGTTAAACAATTTAAAGGCAATGCTACCAAATACTAATTGAGTGTATGTAAACATCTGACCCACTGGGAATGTGATGAAAGAAATAAAGCTGAAATAAATCATCCTCTCTTCTATTATTCTGACATTTGACATTCTTAAAATAAAGTGGTGATACTAATTGACCTAAAACAGGGAATTTTTACTATGATTAAATGTCAGGAATTGTGAAAAACTGAGTTTAAATGTATTTGGCTAAGGTGTATGTAAACTTCTGACTTCAACTGTATGTCATAGCCTAGTGGAGATCAATATCTATTATTATGTTATTAAGATGGATGTTGATGTGTATGGCTGCATTTCAGATATATTTTTGTACATTTGAATGTTGCAGCAATAGGTGCTAGGCCTAGTGTTTGAGCGAGCGAGAGATTAGTTTGATAGCAAGCTCTCATTCCAATGACTCAACTGCCCCCCGCATGGAGAGAAAGAGAACTGCTCGTTTTAGGGACTCACAAGGCTCATGGGAATTTCCTGATGCAGCAGGAGAAGTTAAGATCCGACATCTGTATTGGTACCATGGTTATTGTATAATACACACACACTGACTTGGAGGGTTTGATATGATATGCCCTACTTATAAGAATAAAATGAACTATTAATGAACATTTTCTAATTAACGTTTGTGCCACTCAATACAGTCAGTAGTGTGTCTCTGTCTCAGAGTAGTGGTGAATTCTAGGATCCTTCATTTTTTTCGTTGATATTATTTGCTTTTGTAGTTTGTCTCCCTGGATGTTCTAGTCACCCTATAGCAGCCCTTTAGCACAAACACACACACACACACACACACACACACACACACACACACACACACACACACACACACACACACACACACACACACACACACACACACACACACACACACACACACACACACACACACACACACACACTAGGTTGGGTAGGGCCACGGCCGCTGTTCTTCCTTCCTCTCACGGTGCAGTGTAGAGCGGTGCAGTCCCAGAGTGGCTCCCTGGGCTCGGCTGCCGGTTGTTTGCCAGCGTCTCCGGGTGGAATTCATTCAAATTAAAGCGTCGGAATGAGGCCCGGGTCCCAGAATGCCTGGTCCCTCTCCTTCATCAGCATTCCGCCGATGAGAGTAATTAAAGCCAAAATTAATTCTGCTGTAAGCAGAGGAGCCACAGAATAACTGATATTAGAGGCTGGATGATGAATGCTTGGCATCAAGGGAGGTCTCAGGGGATAGAAGGGGGAAATTCACAGATCTCTCTTTCTTCCTCGCTCTCTCTTTCTTTCTTTTTCTTTCTTTCTTTCTTTCTTTCTTTCTTTCTTTCTTTCTTTCTTTCTTTCTTTCTTTCTCCCTTCTCTCTCTGTCTTGTTCTCTACCCTTTTTTCGATAGTTTCTCCCAATCACTCTCTTTTTCTGCATTCACATTCCTGTCTCTCTCTCTCTATCTGTGTTGGTCCTGACTACTTTACTCTCCACTCTCTTCCTCTCTCTCTCTCTTTTCATCTCTTTCTCTATAGGTTTCTGTGTTTGTTCCCTCTCTTATTGTATTCCTTTCTCATTCTTCCCCTCTCCTTTTATCTTCTGGATCACTGTTTTGTCATGACAAGGATATGCTAAAGATTACTACATGTGTACAAGTCAGAATGTAGGGTTGAGAAGCACACGGCTCACTGCCCTCTTCATTAGGTTGCCTCTGCCTGCACTGATGAAAAATACATGTTATGGAGAGTTTTCGTTTCCTGGTCTCTTGGCATTGTGACATGACATTGTACCCTCGTAGCATTTGTCACCTTAAATGTTAGTGTTAAGTGAAGCTGCAAATGCTGGCAGTTTGTAACAGGTGACACCAGGAGCCAAAATGGAGGATGTGTACTGGTAAGGCTGTAGCCATAATGTTATAAGTAGAGCCCAAATGGAGAAGGTGCTCTACTTTATCATGTATCTGTTTTCTTCTTATTTGTACAACAATTATAATCCAGGTTAGGACTCTTTTTATGATGAAAATGTTATTTGGAACAGTCCATAAATATAGAATGACAATATTCATACCGTAGAAAATTCCACCCTCTTCTTGAGGATCTTATTTTCGAGACCCAGTTTGATATTGAAGACAGATGCTTTCTAGATGATGTGATATTCTAGCCAGTATGATTCAATGATCCCCCATCTCCCCTGATGCTTTATTCTTGGAATAGCACGTCTTTAGCAAGAGCAGTCACAAGACTGAGAGACAAACAACAACTCTACTCATGAAACACAGACACAGATTGGACGAGGCTGTCAGCTCAGCATTGTGATTGTTTTTATAACTCTCTTAGAATCAAATGAATTTGAACGAAAGGTTAGCCCTTATGGGGATTATTTTAATGTGAGATATATATGATGCTGCCATGGAATTTGCCTATGCATGTCTTTGCAGTGTCTGACTCAGAGGGATGAGTGAATGGTGATGATGCTGACATCTGCCCTGTCTCTTAGTCTGCCCCAATGGGTATAGCACTTTAAAAAGAAGATAAACAATAGATACTATATCTGTATTGAATGTATGTTGTGCTGTCCTGTCTTAATTGTAACAGAATATTGGTATACATTGGAATATGTGTATGGATTGTGTGGCTTGTAGTGTTACTGCTACTGTAATTAATATGCTACTGGTTTTAATTGGTTCATTCAAGAATTTCAAGGAATATTAATTGTAAATTAGAAAAGAAGCTCAACTTGAGACTTACTGACCGCCATTAAGAATTAAAGGCCTGGTGTGGCTTGGCGGCAGGCAGTGGAAACCCAGAGTGAAAGATTAGAATCCATAAGGGGGCCAAATACAGGGATGCGACTGGGGCCCCTAGAGACTGGATGAACCCACACACATAGATGGGGGCCGGGGTGGGGGAGTTGGAATGAAGCCTTCCCTGGCAATGCACTGTCCTGATTAGACTTAAAGGGGCAGTGGTCCTTTTATTTTTCTCAATTATGGCTATTTTGTCACCCTGTTTGTCTTGTTAGACTAGCTCTAGTAGTTCCTGTATTTGTATTTGTTACAGTACTGTATGTGGCCTTTGAAGTTATATGGAGTGTGCTGGTTCCCCACTGGGCACAGACGTCAATTCAACATCTATTCCACGTTGGTTCAACATAATTTATTTGAAATGACGTGGAAACAATGTTGATTCAACCAGTGTGTGCACAGTGGGTTGTGTGTGTTTTTCAATCTCTCAATCTTATCTCTTTCTCTCTCACAAATGCAGAATTAAGGCTGGTTTATAGTTGGTCCATATACATGTCTGTAGACAGTTGTCGCAGTGACATCAAACTTCTTGTTGTAGTTATGAAAAGGTATAAACACAAAACGACAGTCTCTGCATGATATCAGCAGCTCAGTGCTCCGAATAGCGTATTTGCTCTATTTTTAAAATGAATTTAGCCAGGCAACTAAAAGCAACTTTCTAAACAATGTTTTGGTTCGTTGCTAGCTTGATAGCTAGCTAACTAGCTGGTTAGATAGTTCAAATAATGACCAGAGTATAGCTGACAATGTCTTAACTTTAGTAACATTTTATTCATTATTACATGAAAAATAACCCACAACAACATAGTTATTTACAAGGTAAGGATGGCTAGCTTAGAGAAAATGGGTTACGTTTGAGTGGGACCCAGTGTAGGTCATTCTATCTGATAATTTAAAAAAAAACTCCTGCACATCTGGTCACTGATGGATTTGGACTTGTTGCTGTAGCAGCCACGACAACGGATGTTGCGACAGTCGCAGACACATGCACTTTTTTCATGTCTGTGCAACAAGGAAACCACCAGTTACAGCGACGGTCTACAGGCATTCCACCAGAGTATGAATTACATTTTGAGCTGCTACACTTTTCACTTTCTAATTGTCTACAGACATGTCGTTAGACCAAGTATAAACTGATCTTTACCCACTTTCTCTATCTCTCTATTTGAAATGGTGCAGTAAAAGTAATGATAAAGGCATTTATATGAATTATTTAGTGATCTTGTATTTTTATAGTTCTGGGGTTTACCTATGCACCTTCCTAAAAGCTTGGCCTTTAATGCTTGTTTTTAGCATGCATGTCTACAAATATGGCCTAAAAATTGGGACTAAAATATGTTTGCTACTGTACAGGGAATTGTTATTTATCCTTTCAAATTATGTAGTGTTAACAACTTGGTATTTGTTATATAGATTCTGTATCAGTAGCAATAGTAGCTTTGTTTGTTTAACGACTTTGTTTTAAAGGCCGATTAAAAAAACACTCAAGATGAAACCTCGATGTAACGATGACCTTAAACGCAACGGCACTCTTTCCCATAACACTGTCCTATCCAAAAGTCCAGAACTGCCCAAGAAACCTTACAGAGAGAGAGAGATTAGTTTCCTCCCTCCACTGTCTCTGCCCTGGCTGAATTACTGAAACAAGATGCTGCACTTAGAGAAGTCTTTGGAGAGAGTGAAGATGGAGAGAGAAGTGAGGGAGAAGAGGGAAAGAGAAACACTTTTAGGGACATGGGTACCATTTAGGCTAGGTCCACCTCCTCACTAAAAGCAGTGTATGGTCGTCTTCTGGAGGGCCGAACCTCAGAGGGCCACAGTGGTTTAGTATAGCCTGCTGGTGTGGTTAAGTGAATACAGAACAAACACTCAGGTTTGAGGTGAAGCCAATATCATTAAAATGAGCATCCATTCCAACCCTCAAAGTATTGTGTTTTTACACATGGTGTAGTACTGCGAAGAGTGAAATGTCAGTGTTCTTCATAGGCCAATATGTCCACCAGAGGAGGCTGGTGGGAGGAGCTATAGGAGGATGGGCTCACTGTAATGTCTGGAATAAATGGAACGGTATAATGTCCACGGCCACGCCTGCATTTTATTGTCTGATATTGTGTAGATAGAAAATGAATCGGGCTCGTTTGGTAGACACAACGTGGCGCTTAAGGGATCCAATCCCTGTAAGTGCCATTAGGTGGAAATTGCTGTTCACATATTCCAGTGGTTTGATTAATTACTTTCACTCTCATGTGCTTCCGTAAAGGCACAATGAAATATGGTGAACAAATTGCATTGTGTTCCTGTATCCTGTTATGTAAAAGCAGTTTAATTATTGACACATGTTTTGCCACCTGGCAGAGGGAGAGGGGATGGTTGAACATGAACAATATATATTATGAGACTGGTATACAGATGTAGGATCTTATGGCCAGTATTGTCGCAGCAAAATAATCCTACAGCAACAGGATCTCTGCCAATGTAATGTTTCTTGATTGGTGGTTAGGCTATTAGCTGGCCAAAATTAGGCTATATGAAAAGTGCAATACTGGTTAATTAAACATGTGATAATGCAGGTGAATTCATGTAAATTCTCAGCGACAACAGAGTGATCAAATTAAGATCCGACACCTGTAGGGAGAGCTATAACTCTGGAGAGTCTAGAGCAGGGGTGTCAAACATAAGGCCCGCTGGCCAGATCAGGGGTCCAATCTGGCCCATGGGTGGTTTGAGTAAAAAAAAAATCGAAAATAATAAGTCCATCTCTCTCTCTCCCTCTCTCTCTCTCTCTCTATATATATATATATATCTCTCGCTCTCTCTCTCTCTCGCTCTCTCTCTATCTCTCTCTCTCTTTTCATTATCTGTGGCACATTTTCTTTCACTGTCTGTGCCATTCTTTGGATTCTAGTGCTGAATATAAGAGTGTGAATTAAACGATGGATATGTCACTCCTGTGAGTGATGTGTTTTGAAGAGTGTATTGTATTTTTAACCCAATTTGACGACATACAGCAGGGCTGCTTTTTTGACAGTTGTAGTCTGATAAATATGTAGTTAAAGATATTTTTCTGAAGGCTTTACACGCTCCTGGGGGGTTTAAAAGATCATTTGAAGCTTTGTGTGATATCTTAAGGTAGCTTTTTTTGATCAGAGAGCCGGCTTAGGCATTCAGCTGCTCTCTTTGACTGAGCAGGAGATTATGTACGGAGCCAACCAGCAAATCCTCGCTTTTCTGTGAACTGCCACTTTTCTAAAACCCCAGGCATCAACGTTTCTTATCTTCCTCTCTCCTTTTAGTATTTATTTCCTCCTAACGCTGTGTGTTATGAGGATAGCACCCCCTTCTGCCAGGGAGACTTAATAGCATGAGTATGCTCTATTCTGTATTCTATACTGTACAGAACCTATTCTACAGTGTATGCAAAGATAACTATAATTCCATACCCTCATATGGCCATACTGAGCCTCACTCCCCTCCTCCCATGTCCCTGAGCTCTATATGAACAGCAGGTGATGCTTGGTTCCTCGTAGCTCCCTCCTGTTCTGTTTGCCCAAAACTATCCCATCCGATCTGGCCCTTGTTCCCCTTCCTGATCTAGTTGACTGGGCTGGGTAAGTTAGGTAGGCAGTCCCTCCCCTCCACCCCTCAATCCCATCCTCCCTCCCTCCCTCCCTCCCAATATCCACTTGGACCAGGGCTCAGGCTGCACCTTTTGTGTTCCACAGGGATAGGGGGGCCAGATGGAGGAATTTGATTAACCAGCAGTGGAGGACCAAATGTTCATTTGGATACAGAACCAGTTGGAGGGAGGGAGGGAGAGAGAGAGGGAGGGAGGTGGGTATAGAGACGGAGAAATCTAAAATGGCTGGTGGTGGTGAGCGCCGGCCAACACTTTCCAAAGGGGAGCTGAAACAGGCACTGAGGTGTAGTAATGCAGAAGCCGTTTTCCAAGTACCAGCTGGGCCTTTTAGGAGCCTCTATCCCCACAGCAGACACTCAGCAGCCTCCGAGCAGCTTGACTTTACCATATGTGTAACTTTTTTTATGCTCCACCTGGTTTTCCCTGGGGACCCGTGCCGCTGGGACGCCGGAGGCAGGTGAATTGCTCTTAATGCAAGGCACTGAATCACTGGGCCAACAACACGAGGGAGAGGGAGGGTGGCGCCTAGGGAGAGGAAATGGATTTGAAGAAAGAAAGACTGGCACGACCTTGGAACCGGGCGCCCGCCATCCCGCTCACCCGCCTGCGGAACTGAAACGGGGCGGCGTGATGTGCCATTCCACTCTAGATCTGCACGCCGCTGCCACTAAAAAATATCCACAGTCATCAGTTTTGTTTTATGTAACAGTGTGTATAATTTTTCAAAATGCTTTTTAAAATGGAACTTAATCCATTTGTAAACTGGCTATGTCTGTCTTCCTCCTGTTCCATTTAGCTAGTTCCCCCTCCTCTGTTCTGCTGATGGTCGATTTCTGTCTTCCACTCCACGTATATCCTGGTTAGCATTTTAGCATAACTACTGTTAGTTCAGTGTTATATGTATCAAATTGAAACAAATACCATCACCCGTATTACTTGCATCACACCTTGTTGGAACATTGGAATGTTCTGTATGGTAATAGTTTGGGGGTGTACAGTACCGATATCAGGAGCACACTAGCTCTAGCCTGCGCCAGGGGTTATCTTGACTCCTGTCTGAGATTGGGGAGGGTCTCTGTGCAGATAGGTCAGGCGAGGATGGTTTTAGGTTTTAGGCAAGACAGCAGGATATAGTACGGCCAGTCGGCCACTCTTATGCCTGCACCTGTCTCACAGTGAGGAGGGGCTGGCAGAGGGCCAGAGGTCAGGGAGGTCAACGGTCACCACTGGGGACTGTTAAGGTCAAGAGGTTTAACACTCTTTGATGGTCTGTGAACCATCCCTCAGGCACTACTATACACTATGCAGTACACTATCACTATGAAGCCCCAGTGTGCTGTGCTTTAGTTTTCTTCTACTTCTTTTTCTAATCCTTCCAAATGGCTTAGACGTACTAAGACTCTGACAGACAAACAGACACACAGCAGTGAGAGAAACTGTAGCTAGCTAACTGTGGGGTGTGTGTGTGGGGGCTATAAGCCGTCAGCTGGAGATTTCACTTTGAAAAACAACCTGTTTCATTTTCTCTCTCTCCGTGCTGCCCATTTAACCAATCAGGGCCACCACCAGAGTCCAGGCACCCAGAACAGCTGCCCTCTGACCCCACTAGCAGTTGTTGGGTTGTTTTGTTTGATGGTTTTAGTGAGGTGGGGTGAGAGGGCTGTATTTTGACAGGTCAGACAGCAGGAACTTGGATGAGGTCTTTAGCGGAGAGAGAGAGACAACCAGACAGTGAGAAAGAAAGAGACAGCCAATGTGAGATAGGAAGAGGGAGAGAGAGACAGCTAGGGAGGAAGAGAGAAACAGAGGGAGGGAGATGAACCGTCAGTGAGTTGATTTCAGCAGTGGCAGAAACAAGGCACTAGCTACCCTGTGTTTCAGCTCCAGTGTTAACAGTCTGATTACTGCAAAGAAAAAAAGAGAAGCTGTCTGGATCGTTACACTCCCACTCATTAAGACGTGAACAACGGCCCGTTTTGGTGGGAAAGTGGGGACATTCATGCAAAGTCCATTCCTTCAGCAGACAGACATTCCTTGATACCCCTGTTTACGCAGCTGTGCTCCACGATTAAATTACACCCGACCCTCTCTCTACACCCCCCGGCTCCCATCTGCACCCCCTCACTCGTCCCCCCATACCTCCTCTGAGCGTGCTAGGAGCTGGAATGTGTGGGATCCCAGTCGCTGGGGACAGAGGGAGAGGTGAGAAGAAGGGAGGGGGGAATGTAACCTGTGGCTCCCCCTACTGGCAGTCGTAATCGGGGTGAGGCCGTGGAGCCTCTATGGGTCAGAGGACGAGCCTGTCATGTGAAGGGTGTGGACAGGGGCAGGGAGTAGCGAGGGGCAGAGGTTGTAGGCCTATGAGGCATGTCCCTGGAGATGAAGCAACTAACCGTCACGCTGTAGAGCAAGCTCTGACAGGCCGTGGGGGATGGGGCTGCCGGGGCCACCGGTCGGATAGAGCCTGTCAGCTGTTCCAGCAGCTAGCACCCGCTGCTCTGCTTCGAGCTGAGCCCCGATCGAGGAGCCCTCCGCCAGGACTGTATTACTGAAGGCTTTTCTTCTCTACCCCTCTCTTGGTTTTTGGGCTGGTTTTTGGGCTGGGATGGTTGGGGGGTGTGTGTGTGTGTGTGTGTGTGTGTGTGTGTGTGTGTGTGTGTGTGTGTGTGTGTGTGTGTGTGTGTGTGTGTGTGTGTGTGTGTGTGTGTGTGTGTGTGTGCATGCACGTGAAGGGGTGTTGAGGGGTATAATTGAGAACACAGAGGGAGCTTCATCTCTCCATCTTATGATTTGCAGGTGAAGACAAGTGCCCGCGGGGGCCCCCTGTCAGAGCTTTTGGGCCCACTCGGCACAGGCTTCAATAAAAACACACAGAAAGTAATTCCCCCATAAGGACGCCTGGCTGAATTGCTGACGCCAATGTAAAAGATTCAGTTTTCAGTTAATCATTTAGGGCACGATCCTGCCTGCGTTCTCTACACAATGTGACAACGACAGGAAGTACCCCCCCCATCCTTTCCTCCTTAAAACACAACAAACTCAGAATAGAGAACTATATTTTCTCAGATACTAGTTCACACATTGATCACATTCTCCCTCTCTCTCTCTCCCTCTCTCTCTGTCCCTCTCCTTCTCCCTCTCTCTCTCTCTCTCTCTCTCTCTCTCTCTCTCTCTCTCTCGCTCTCTCTCTTGCTCTCTCTGTCTCTCTCTGTCTCTCTCTGTCTCCCTCCCTCCCTCCCCCTCATCTTGTCATGACAAATGGCAAGTGTAGTCAGTGAGGAGTGTGTGATGTTTTTCTGGGTAACCAGAACTTGCCAGAGTTGCCAAGTCGGTTGTACGGTGGTACAGTGGGACTACGAGGCTGCTGCATGAGGAAGCAACACACACCACATCACATCGGAGCCGCGGCATCAGACATGTTCTGAGAAAGTAACAGAAATGTTTGAAAGTGTTACAATCCCACAGGCTCCTGCTGTTGGCGTGCACCAGAGGGAGATGGTGCCTTCTCAGCCCTTTTGTCTCTCTCCTCCCTATTGCTATTCATCTAAACTCTGTTGGGGGGGGATTATTTTGTGGGTTTTGACAGAAGGGTTGGTTCTCAGTTGGTGTTGTAGTCAGAGGTAAAATTGGACTAGTTGCCTTTTTGTGTGACTTGGAGAGCTGTCATCTTCCTAGAAGCTGTGCTGAGCCTGTCAGTCAGACACAGGGTGTTTTAATCTCCTCTGTCCCACCAAGGATGTGCTGATGGATAGACCAAGGGTTCCCTCCCCTGGATAGTACCATTCTGTTACATTCTCATGCACTCTGATGTCACATGTAGCAACCGGTTAAGGAAAATGAAAAGTTTCTCTGTCGACTTCCTTAATCCCGCTGCAAAGCAATGGGGGAATCAAGCAATGGCTGCCAATGGGTTTTGAAGACATATCAGATATTAAATCAGAAGTCTGTTTGAAGGTGTTTTGTGATCTTGTACTGTACATCTTCTGACAGCTGGAAGGAAATAGTAAAAAAGCTCAACCGAACTGATAGAATCATTGTAAATCCTCGACTTCATAGCAGTGTAATGAACAAGGGTACCCCCGTGCGTGATAACAATAGTGTTTTGTAATTCTATACCCTTTCTAATAATACTCTAAGGAATTGAACACTAGCAAGAGATCCTTTGTAAACCAAAGCACGCTAGATAGTAAATGCTATTTCACAGAATGCAGTGTTACCCAATAGAGTCTGTTTATAGGAACTCTATGACTAGAGAAAGATAGGAGATGGGCTTTTCCTCCAAGCAAAGTTATAGTAGCCAGACTATCTATCTGACTGAGATAAGCCAGAGAGCAGATTCAGCTTGACCCTGTGTACAATATAGTTGGCTAGTAGCTTCTAATAGTGCTCCCCTCTCCTCTAACCCCCAGCAGCCCCAGACTGAGTGTGCTCTCTAAAGACCTCTTCGGAGATATGGCCTATTGTATTCAAGGAGCATCCTCTGACAGTCTTAATGGACAAGTGGTCTCTCTCCAAGGCTATGGACTGTCTCTCTGTCTCTCTTTGCTCTCTCGCTCTCGCTGAAAAGACCACTCTGGGCATGTCTGGGATAAGAGCTGTTTTCTCTCCTATCCTCTTATCCTCCTCTCAGGCCCTACCAAGGCTGTTGTGTTTACTGGGAGGAACTAAACAGAGCGATCAGAGAACAGTGAACATAGAGAGTAAAGCTGAGGAGAAGAGGCTGGGGAGTGAACAAGAGGAGGTGTGGGGAGGAGGTTGAATGAAGAGTAGACTATGCTGGGGAGTGAACAAGAGGAGGTGTGGGGAGGAGGTTGAATGAAGAGTAGACTAGGCTGGGGAGTGAACAAGAGGAGGTGTGGGGAGGAGGTTGAATGAAGAGTAGACTAGGCTGGGGAGTGAACAAGAGGAGGTGTGGGGAGGAGGTTGAATGAAGAGTAGACTAGGCTGGGGAGTGAACAAGAGGAGGTGTGGGGATAAGATGCTTGGCAGAGGTGCTGAACAGGGCTGAGGAGGTTGGAGACTATGCTGGGGATGAGGAGCATGGCTGAGGGATGAGGAGAGGGGCTGGGGAGTAGAGTTAAGGGGCTTGGATGAGGAGCAGGGCCGAGGAGGTTGGACGAGGAGCAGGGCTGAGGAAGTTGGATGAGGAGCAGGGCTGAGGAAGTTGGATGAGGAGCAGGGCCAAGGAGGTTGGACGAGGAGCAGGGCCGAGGAGGTTGGACGAGGAGAGGGCCGAGGAGGTTGGATGAGGAGCAGGGCTGAGGAAGTTGGATGAGGAGCAGGGCTGAGGAAGTTGGATGAGGAGCAGGGCCGAGGAGGTTGGACGAGGAGCAGGGCTGAGGAGGTTGGACGAGGAGCAGGGCTGAGGAATGAGGAGTGTGGATGGGGAGGTTGGCTAGGGAGTATAGATGAGGAGGGTCTCTAGGCTCCTTTGGGCTCCTGATGGGAGGTCTCTTTCAGAATGGGTGGAAATGGTCAAGAGTAGAGCTTTCTTAAAGTAATATACTGAACATGGTGGTATGAGAGTGGAAATAAAAAATGGCGATATTGAAATGTAGTACACTGCGCCATATCATATATGCTGAACATAGGCATGCTTTTCATTGACATCTTCAACATGGATATGAACAACATGACCAACAATATGTAGACACCTGTTTGTCAAACATCTCATTCCAAAATCATGGACATTAATATGGAGTTGGTCCCCCCTTTTCTGCTTTAGTATAACAAACTTCACTCTTCTGGGAAGGCCTTCCACTAGATGTTGGAATAATGCTGTGGGGGCTTGTTTCCATTCAACCGCAAGGGCATTAGTGAGGTTGAGCATTGATGTTGGGTGATTAGGCATGGCTCACAGTCGCTGTTCCAATTCAACCCAAAGGTGTTCGATGGGATTGAGGTCAGGGCTCTGTGCAGGCTAGTCAAGTTCTTCCACACTAATCTCGACAAACCATTTCTGTATGGACCTCGCTTTGTGCATGGGGCATTGTCATGCTGAAACAGGAACGAGCTTTCCCCAAACTGTTGCCACAAAGTTGGAAGCACAGAATAGCCTAGAATGCCATTGTATGCTGTAGCGTTAAGATTTCCCTTCACTTGAACTAAGGGGCCTAGCCCGAACCATGAAAAACAGCCCCAGACCATAATTCCTCCTCCACCAAAGTTTACAGTTGGCAATATGCATTGGGGCAGATAGCATTCTCCTGGCATCCGTCAAACCCAGATTTGTCCGGCGGACTTCCAGATGGTGAAGCTTGATTCATCACTCCAGAGAACGTGTTTCCACTGCTCCAGAGTCCAATGGCGGCGAGCTTTAGACCACTCCAGCCGACGCTTGGCATTTGCGCATGGTGATCTGAGGCTTGTGTGCGGCTGCTCGGCCATGGAAACCCATTTCATGAAGCTACTGACGAACAGTTCTTGTGCTGACGTTGCTTCCAGAGGCAGTTTGGAACTTGTTTGGGATTATTACAACAGAGAGCAGAGGATTTTTACATGCTACGGGCTTCTGCACTCGGCGGTCCCTTTCTGTGAGCTTGTGTGGCCTATCAGAGGGTCGAGGTTGAGCCATGGTTGCTCCTAGACATTTCCACTTCACAATAACAGCACTTACAGTTGACAAACTGACTTATGACGGTGCCACGTTGAAAGCCACTGACCTCTTTAATAAGGCCATTCTACTGCCACTGTTTGTCTATGGAGATGGCATGGATGTGTGCTCGATTTTAGCACACAGCAACGGGTGTGGCTGAAATAGCCAAATCCACTAATTTGAAGGGGCGTACTTTTGTATATTTAGTGTATCTTCATCTCAATAGGCACAAGCCATGAGCTTTAAACAAAATAACTTAGCACAACAAATATTCAGACAAACCCCCTAAGCAATTAGTCCACTGCCTCCTTTCTCTTTGTCCACATCACCATTGTGTTCCTTTTAAAAGTCACTCTTCCCACCTCCACTTTCTCCATACTTTTTCCTCTGAGACTCCAATGCAAGTCCAAGGTTTCTGAGTTGAACCCACAGTTGGTTTAAGTGTAATAAAATGTATGTCATGTCTGTGGCTCTGAGGCTCTCTGGCTCTCCCCCCCTGGCTTCGCTCACCCCCCTCACCCCATCACCCCCCTCACCCCTGGCCCTGAAAAAGCCCTGAGTCTGTTCTGACAGGAAGGCCTCTGTGGCTTCCTCTGCAGTGATCTTTAGCCCCTCCGGGTCCTGTCAACTATTTCAGGACGTCTGTGTGATTTGAGAGCGGACTCAATCGTTTACAGCTCCACGTATGCTTCAGAGAATCGACTGAGGAGGAGGAAAAATAGACAGAAAGATGGTATGGGGATGGAGAGATGGAAGACTTGGACAGATAGACTAGTAGGCCTCTGGGAAATCCTACTCTGATGCCGGACTGGATGGAAAAAAACAGGCCGGATCTGGTTTAATCATGTTTATTAATATATGGAGTCTCTTCATATGGAACAATGCTATGGTGCAACGGTGCTATTCTTGGGGTTATGACATCTAGTAGGCACCCTTTTATTTATTGGATTAGTGAGTCATCTTCTTGCGTGTCCTTTTCTGTCCTTTCATTTCGATGGGTTCAGATAATGGAAACTATGGCAACAGAAGTCAGGTGCAGTCAGTGTCTAGAGGAGACCAGAGGCACACAAGCTGAGCCGTGTCCCAGATGATGCACATTTGAATTTTAACATATATTGACTCAATTCCTGGTATCTGTTTGTTTATCATATATTCAATCTTTATGTAGATGAGTGAGAATACAAATTATGTGTGAAGTGCTTTCCTTCAATGGCTTGTCGCACTTGTGTATGTGTGTCTGTGATTTTATGGGTAAATGTGTGTGGGTGCATGAGTATGTGTGTGTGTGTGTGTGTGTGTGCGTGCATGTGTTATTGCCACTCCGAGAGACTGTGTGTGCATGCACACTATATTAGACAAGGGGTGGCAAAGGGGGGTGCCCCAGCTCAGAGCTCTCGAGCTCTCCAGGGGCCAGCTTGGGGAGGGAGGCCTGGCAGGTGGGGGGTGGAGGGGTAGGGGGGGCGTAGCGAGAGTAACTGCAATTCCAAGTGCCACATCTGCTTGACACCAGTCAACAGGCACAGTGATGACACAGTGGATGCCAGTCGGGGACTGACTGTCCTCATCCACGTCTCTGGATTTTGGGGTGTTGTGTTGATTCTGGTGAACTGCAGTGGTGGATGGGGTGTGTCGAACGCAACACAGGCTTATAAAACTGTATGATATTGTTGGGGTTTTGGGACAAAATTTGACAGGATTCCACTTTCACCCAAAAACACAGACATAGTGGATATCAATTTTGCTTCTCTATATCTCTCTCTCATGTGTATGTGGCCTTGTAGACTATTAGTTCATATTTGAACTAACCGACTGAGTCCACTGTCTGTTCTGTATTTGAGTGTCCGCCAACCAACCCAGCCATACTGTAGTCGTTCAGCCCCAGAGGCTCCAAGGTCTGTTGGGGAGACGGGACGTTTCAAACAGCATAACTCCCTCTCTCTTTACACCCTCTCTGCTCCCATTACTTCATTATATGCAGGTGTTTTCCTAACTCAAGTTCCTCTCTCAGTTTCTTGTTCTTTATCTAATAAAAATGTAGTGTAAATGTGTGTAAATGCATAAGGCAAGATAGAAGGGGGAGAGGGAAAAGGAAAGGAGGAGGAAACAGGAGGCTGGTGAGAGAAGCTATATGTGTACAGGCTCATTGTAATGGCTGAAATGGAATCAATGGAACGGAGTCAAACACCTTGTTTCCATTTGTTTGAAGTGTTTGGTACCATTCAAATGATTCCATTAGAGCTATTACAACGAGCCTGTCCTCCTATAGCTCCTTCCACCAGCCTCCTCTGAGTAGGAAGTAGCTGAATATGCTGTCTGAAGCAAATTATGGGCCCCATGTAGATTCATCAGTCTTCCCGGCTGGATTAAGGAAGGGCCTTTCTAATGAAGTTCGCCCTGTCAAAATGAAGGGACTAATTCTGATTTAGCTGCGGTAATGAACTTCTCTTCTCCTAGTGAGATCAGCACCATGGGGCGAGAACGGGGGAGAGAGGGAGCAAGGGAGAGAGAGAGAGAGAGAGAAAAACAGGACAGGAGAGCAATGTGGAGAGGAGGGACAAGGAGAGACTAGAGAATAAACTAGACTACACTCTTAGAAAAAAAGGTTTCCAAAAGGGTGCTGTCCCCATAAGAGAACCCTTTTGGGTTCCAAGTTGAACCTTTTCTGGAGAGGGTTCTACATTGAACCCAAAAGGGTTCTACCGACAATCAAAAAGGGTTCTTGAAAGGGTTCTCCTATGAGGACAGCCAAAGAACCCTTTAAGGTTCGAGATAGCACCTTTTTTTCTCAGAGTGTATAGACAGGTAGGTATGTCGCTCAAAGGAAATAATTAAAAACATTATGCAAAATGCCTGTCTCATATTTGCTGAGATGTATTAAATTTCCAGCGTGGCTGTGTTATATAAAATTATGCTAATGTCTAGCTGACCCGCTGCGAACGGTGGCTTGCTGGTCCTGAGCATGCGTGGCTGGCCGCTACAAGGAGCGCGCTCAGTGGGACTCGGCTTTTCTATTAAGGAAAACCTCTAGATACCTGATGATGAATTCTCTCTCACCAAATGTTCCCCTCTCTTTTTTGTGTTGAAAATATGAGCGCTTTTATAAATTACTTTGGAGAGCCCGGCGTGGTGCTCGATGCTCCGTGGTCTGCGCTGAGCGGAGGGGTGTGGGGTGGGGGGGTTGTATTGAAGGGGGGAGGTGGTGGTGGGGTCCCTCTGCACCAGGCTAAGGGAGTCAATTAAAGAGAGCGCTGATAATTATAAGCTAGCAGAACGCAGGGGCTGGCTAATTGTACAGTGCTCCATGCCGCGAGACCAGCCAAGGGACCTTTCTCCATCTCTCCCCGCTCTCCAGCCATCTATCCTCCCTCCTGCTTCTTTGTGTGGCTGGGCTGCGGACGGACACCATAGAGCCATGCGATCCTCAGCCTGCACAACGCAGCTGCCACCATGTGAATAGCAAAGAAAGGCCCTTGCAATTGTGTCATAATTAACTTTTTACATTTAGGCCACTTACTCTTTTCATGGGCAGAAAGACAGATTCTTGTTAGAGTTGTCCCTGCTCTACCTCCCTTACTTGTGCTTCTTTGCCTGTTAGCTTTTTTGTCTGATTCACTTCTGTCTTTTTCTCTCTTTCTTTCGGCAGCGGGTTGCATTGAGTGCCAGTCAGAGCCTCCTTGTGCTGTGAAATAGCAGGGCTATAGTCATTTGACCTTTATTTTCTCCCAACAAGTAAAGGCCCCATTAGTTTAGAATGGGGCATGGATGAAGTAAATGAGAGCAGTTGACTGCAGAATTGTGTTTGAATGGCTGCAGGGGGTCTAATGCTCCAATACCATCCATCTCAGCAGCTAACCTGCACTGTTTGGCCCCCATGGACCTCCATACCTGGCCTCAAGCTGCAGTGCCTACACATAATTCGTTAACAAGTCTTCTGCTTTGCTCTCCCCTTTGCTATGGTGGGGGTTTTGTGTGTGCATTTTGGTGAACTGCAGCCCCAAAGACCTACCAACTATTAATTTGAGTTATAACCAGTGTGTCTTCTTGCTTTAACTGTAGCTATTAAGCAAAAAAATAGCAGACAGTCAGAGGATCATATACTACCTAAGTAGTGTGTAAACACCAGCTCTTCTCTGGTTTCACTGTTTGAGTGTAGCACACACTTCCCTACAGCAGCATCCTTAACTTCAGCTGAGTACTGATTAGCTAGAGAGAAAAATGCCACATGCCGAATGTTTTGATGTTCTTATTACTTACCTGATATTAGCCATCTTGATGGCAGACAGTGACTATTAGCTCATACTGTATGTATTTTACCATGTTGATTGTTAAGTTTGTCTTTTAGTGACTATTTAGCAACACTTTTTATGCATTGTATAGGTCTACTGTCTACTATGCATAACCCATAAAGAGGCTATGATATAGAACAGACACCTTATAGCTCACAGATAACCCAGATATTACAGTGTGCTGTCCTCTTCAAGGTGTTCTAGTTGGCTACGCCTTTTATACTGTCTTCAGGCCTTACACTTGTTTATCTCAATACCAGTTTGGCAGTTAGAAGGTGCCTGTGACCTAGCCAACCTGGCCGCTAGGGGATGGTGTGAGACGGATAATGCCGGCGGTGTAGAGAGAGAAAGAGAGCGAGGAAGTGGCTAGCATAAGACTAGCTGTGCTCTGATTAGCACTTACACCCTGCACTGTGCACCACTGTGCGTCCAGGTTCAAGTTCAGCCATGCATCAGGCCTGACAATCTCCCAGAGACTTCGGCTGCGTCCCAAATCACACCCTATTCCCATTTGGGACGTAGAACTATATCCCGCCCACCCCCAGATGCCAGCGGCAACTCGCTTGTAAGGTCGTCGCCACCACTGTCACCCGACAACCTCACCTCTTAGTTCAGTTCACTCTGGAGGTTTGAAGTAAAAGTCACACAGACATGGCACAAGCATGGGACCCTGACATTGGGTTTTTTCTTTCTGTCTGTCTGTGGCACATTGGTTTCCACTTCCTGTTCTCTCCTTGTGATTGTCCCGATTCCCTTATACTCTCACTTCAATTCATGTCTTCTCTCTGTTTGACATGAGTACACTTCTCTGCTACAAATCTCTCCTCTATTCTTATTGTTTATAGCTGCTATTAAGGTAGTTTTATCAGTTTTAATGAGGTTATTAGCTAGCATTTGACCATACTAGGGCATCATTATCATCATACCTGTATAGTAATGAGGGTGATGTTCAGGACGTTTAAATAGGGTTTTATTCTATAATGTTGTTCATAATGCCATGTCCTCTTTAAACTGAGAAGGCAGGATATAAATATTAGGCATATTCCCCTCCAGATGCCAGTTCTCCAATCAGCCTAGGTTCACAGGGAGCCAATCAGCCGTGGTCCAGGGGGAGCCTGGTCCCCGTGCGCTAGCTACAGTAGCTCCCATCTACCAGCTACATCCATATCCCGCCCCCTTTCTCTTCTCAACACACTAATGGGCCTTCTAGTATCTCTAAAATGAACCGAGTTCCACATGAGAAGTGGTTCTATATCTCCAGAGAACACACATACACACTCACTCCACCACACGGAGATGTATTTGTATTCACCCATAATTCCCTGGGCCTTAATCACTCAGATTTTCCCCCATTATCTGTTAATGGATAGTTCCCATGGAGATGTAGAGCCAAGTAAACCCACCTACTGTTTACAGCCCCAGAGCTGTCTACTGAACTCTGCCACCATACACACAACACCACAGCTTTAAAAAACCAAATGATATCCTTATCGCCTTCTCACAATTTCAAAAAGTATTGCAGTCACAAGTAGCATTTCAGAGAGTGTGTAAGTTGAAAGATGTTTGAATGCAGGATATGTAACTGAGTCTTTCAGAAACAGCTGTGGACTACTCTGGGTTTTAATGCCAGGCAATTTCCTCAGATGTTTCTTGGTGTGTTTTCTGTGACCTATAGTACACCATATTGCAGTCTGAAGCCTATCATCTTTAGACCTGATTGAGCACAAATAATACCTTGTTGAGAGACTGCAGTCTGAGTGTGACCTCAACCTTGACTTGACCCCGATTGTAGTTTGTTTAGTCTACCGTGTTTCCAATTCCTTTTCTATGACTACTGTTTTCTATGACTACTGTTGTCTTTGGTTGACATCTTGTGTTTTGTCTCCACAACTTTGTTAGAGGTTGTTGCCTGATTTTGAGAAGTGAGCAGACTTGGTTCCTTTAAGAGGGAGCTTGTGAGTAAGATTCACAGTGCGACAGAGAGAAGTGTAAATCTAACTATCAGATTACTATGAAGGGATCCTGAATTCCCCTTTCAACTGGACCTGCTCTGAAGCAGAATTGTTTATATAGGGTAGTATGTAAGGGGTAGGGGATGAGGAGGGGACTTGGCTAGGATACATATTTTAATTAAGCCCTGTAGTGCAACATACTTCATTTTGGTCAAATTTGTGAGAATACCCAATAACTGAGAGTATTTGAGAAATATCAGTAGCGTCTTTCAGCAACTGTATTCACTAGTGCGCACTATATCCACACTAAATCCTCACACATACTGTACTGCACACACACACAGATTCACACTCTTACTCAAACCTACTCTACACACATACTCTACAATATAATGAGTTTACAAAACATTAGGAACACCTGCTGTTTCCATGACATAGACTGACCAGTGAAAGATATGATCCCTTCTTGATATCACTTGTTATATCAACTTCAGTCAGTGAATGGGAGGAGACAGGAAAAATAAGGAATTTTAAGCCTTGAGACAATTGAGACATGGATTGTGTATGTGTGTCTTTCAGAGGATGAATGTGCAAGACAAAAGATTTAAGTGCCTTTGAACGGGGTATGGTAGTAGATGCCAGGTTCACCGGTTTGTGTGAAGAACTGCAACGCTTCTGGGGTTTTAATGCTCAACAGTTTCCTGTGTATATCAAGAATGGTCCACCACCCAAAGGACATCCAGCCAACTTGACACAACAATGGGAAGCATTGGAGTCAACAGCATCCCTGTGGAACGCTTTTGACACCTTGTAGAGCCCATGCCCCGATTAATTGAGACTCTTCTGAGGGCAATTCAATATTAGGAAGATGTTATTAATGTTTTGTACTCTCAGTGTATACAAAGCTGTACTTGAACATCCAGACGAAACCGAAAGGAAAACAAACCCCAGTGTCCCAAACAACCTTCAACAGAACATTAACTTCAGCCTGGTCGCTGAAGAGTAAACACAAGAAGAAATAATAAAGGCTGTCCTTTTTTAAAATAGTTTTCCTACTCCGTCTCCCTCTCTCCTTACACATGGGAAAGATATTAGATGTTTGTGTTTTTCAGGAGCTGTGAAATACATAAACCATGAACCTTGGATGTGCCACCATGCCCTGTGGATATGCAGATGGACTTACTTTGCTGGTGTCAGGGACGCTTAGAGGGAGCAGGAACAGAAAAGCTCTCATCTAAAAGATTTCGCTTATGAGTGCAGGGGGACAGGGTGGTGGCAGTGGAGGCAGAACACTCACGAGAGTGAAGGGAGAAGGGAGGATGAGGGGGGTGAGAGAGAAATATATATATAGAGAGAGAGAGCTTCCAGTCCCCAGTGGCTCTGTAACTATATCCAGAGTCTGCTCCAGTCGGTGCAGAGCGGGCCAGGGTGGGGGCTCCTGAATGCTCTGTCCTGATTGGACAGCCCTGGGGGAGGCTGGGGGAACGACAGGAAGTGACCTCACCCCGATGAGGGAGCTATAGGGGCGCGCTGGCTGACTTCCTCCCTTGACTCTCACTAAGGAACAGGCTGCCAGTGTGATCCAACCCCTGCTCCCCTGCCGCATACAAACCCGTCCCCCTATACACAGTTACATTACAGGGGCGAGCAGTGCCGAACAGACTCGTGCACTCACACACTGAGTCATCCCACTTGCACTGTATTGTCTTACACACACTCTTCATGCACACACATGCAGTATCAAACAATCACGTATCTTAGATTCACAGACATATGCAAACCTCTCTCCCTCTCACACACAAATACACACACGCATGCACCCAAGGTCAGACGGTTGGGCAGGTGCAGAGTTATCTGCATAATGAAGCAGGTCAGGTCTCTGAAGGAACAGGAGTGTGCTCCAGGGTCAAACAAGGGCTGCACATATGGGCAAAGGCATGGAGTGCTCTGAACACACACACACACACACACACACACACACACACACACACACACACACAGACAGCCAGGTTGAATGGGGATCAAAGAACTCTGTCGCTCTCTTACACACATGCACAAATTATGCACACACATATGCACGCACACACGTGCACACACACCATGTCTCATCTTTCAAAGGGGAATGCACAATTACAGACAACACAATCAACTCCTCTGGTTTCTGTGATAAAATTGTTTTTTAAATCTTTCCATCCATACCTAAGCCACTAAGCCAGACACACACACTAAGACAATAGCTTGTCATGTGAGCTCATTCAGACACGACCAGCTTTAAATGTTTGTTTTGAGGTCGTAGTAGAGGATTCTCCTTGACAGGGTTATAAGGAGAAGAGGGCTGGCCATATGGTGAAATAGAGCATAAACATGCTCTGTATATAGTAAATGAATAGACTCACTATGCTCTGTAACACGTTTCCCATTGCCCTCCTAGAACAGCCCAGGTCGCTGGGTTGTATTGTCACTTTATATCGTATTACATGATATACAATGGATAGTCTCCATTATACTGTAGGCCGCTAGTCACCAAAACAAGTACAGATACCTCTAATTGTTTTATTACTATACTGTACAGTTACTGTACTATACTGTAGTACATATTATTAAGTCCCTACACTTCCCTTGTAAAGAATTAAACCAATAACATTTAACTTGGTATTAAAATGCTTTATTAACATTATTTTGCAAAGCTTGTTGTAATCGGCTGCAGGTTTCAGAAATTACCCGTTTTTTATAACGTTGCCAAATGTTGTTAGTGGAGCGATCCAGCCCATGTTGTTTAATGTGTGCTTTGAGCAGCGGAACAACAATTGACCATAAAAGTACAAATGGGAAAGTCACTGGCAGTGTGTGGGCGGGGGTTTTAAAACACTGGCATCTAGGTGGATCTGGGACGAATCTGTCCCGTTCATCTCAGGCCATTGTTGTTAAGGTGAGTTGCTTTGCCAGATCTGTGAGTTGCGTTGCCAGATTTGCCCAAGGCCCATCCGGTAACCCCCCACTCTGATCCTCCAGGGCTTTAGATGGCCACAGCTGGTTAGGTGGATTGTGTGTTTCCGCGTCTGGTACCCTGGGCCCATGTTGTGGGCATTGGGCTGTAGAGACTGAAGGATGGGCCCTGGCCCTGGATAGGCACCCAGGGACCCTCCTTCCATCCCCCTTCACCCCCCTCTCGCTGGCCCCATGCCTGGACCCATGCTTCACGGGACAAGGGGATTTTGACAGAGTACAGGCCAAACTGCATGGATAGCAGAGTGCACTGGGTTTTTATTGGCGTGTAGTTCAGAAGATGGGCAGTTCGGTTCTGCGGAATGCTGAGTCAGCGGATCGTTGTGCAGCAAATGAGCAGTAGGGAAGGTTCAGTGTCTGAACCAATGCCATTTATTTCAGCTATCAAGGTCTGAAATATCGGTCCAAGGTAATCTAATGTCAGGGAGAGACGTGTCATACATTCTAATGTGACAGGGGAATGGATGCAGACTCACAGTTGTTTTGGCCATTGCCTTGAGCAATATCTCATTTCATGTATTAATTATAACTCATGTATTAGTAATAACATGAAAACATGGGTATTCATCTTGGTTGAAAACCATGAGATTGAATTCAACAGTGGTGTTAAAGAGAGCGGATAAAATGCCATGGTGATAATAAAGGGAAGTGTGGAAACGTTGAGATGTTGAAACATATATAATATTCTCACTTGCTCATATTGTTTATTATTAAATGTTGATTATAAAATTAATATGTTCCCACGCTTGGCTATTCTTACATTTTCCACTTTAATCTGTAAATTAGCCTAGATGTTTTTTATGCATTTACATCTTTCCCTTTATCAAGCTACAGTAGCACTGCACCCTACAGCCCATTTGCCCACACCAAGTCGCCCACAGAAATTAATTTGCGTGTTAGCCAATCAAAAAGAGCGATGCTTGCCATGTTCAAAGTGCAAGACCTCGCCTGTGCAATTAGGCCCCACACTGGCCATCCAATTTATGCCTGATGGGTCTAGATCACACATTATATTACTGTTGTATGAGCCACGAAAGTTATAGGCAGGAGCCTTTGACACAAATGTGTTGGAGCTCAATTAAATGGGGAAGGAGGAGAAAATAAACAATATATACTACCATTCAAAAGTTTGGGGTCACTGTTTTTGAAAGAAAAGCACATTTTTTGTCCATTAAAATAACATCAAATTGATCAGAAATACAGTGTAG
Organism: Oncorhynchus tshawytscha; assembly: GCF_018296145.1. Taxonomy (NCBI): domain Eukaryota; kingdom Metazoa; phylum Chordata; class Actinopteri; order Salmoniformes; family Salmonidae; genus Oncorhynchus; species Oncorhynchus tshawytscha. Next base: position 60,290,407 of record NC_056438.1, on the reverse strand, counting down.
ACATTGTTAATGTTGTAAATTACTATTGTAGCTGGAAATGGCAGATTTTTTATGGAATATCTCCATAGGTGTACAGAGACCCATTATCATCAACCATCACTCCTGTGTTCCAATAGCACGTTGTGTTAGCTAATCCAAGTTTATCATTTTAAAAAAGCTAATTGAACATTAGAAAACCCTTTTGTAATTATGTTAGCACAGCTGAAAACTGTTGTTCTGATTAAAGAAGAAATTAAACTGGCCTTCTTTAGACTAGTTGAGGTTCGATTACAGGCTCAGAATGGCCAGAAACAAAGACCTTTCTTCTGAAACTCGTCAATCTATTGTTCTGATAAATGAAGGCTATTCCATAACTTGGATTAGCTAACACAATGTGCCATTGGAACACAGGAGTGATGGTTGCTGATATTGGCCCTCTTTACGCCTGTGTAGATATTCCATAAAAGAATCAGCCGTTGTCGCGGTCATCGTATGGAGGAGACCAAGGCGCAGCGTGATAAGAATACATTCTTCTTTTAATTAAACGAACACTTAACAAACTAACAAAATAACAAAACGAACGTGAAGCTACAATAACAAGTGCTGACAGTCAACTACACATAGACAATAACCCACAAAATACCCACAAAATACCCAAGGAATATGGCACCTAAATGATAAACAGCTGCCTCTAATTGGGAACCAGTCTAGGCAACCATAGACATAAACACCTAGAATATAACAACCCTGTCGTGACGTTGTATTAGTTAATGTGACGACTGTTGTTCATCGAATTATTAAAAGTTTCTAATTGCGTGATTATCTGAATCAAGCAAATATTAACTCATTAACCTGGGGCACCATGGGAAAACTAGTTTTTATTGAGTTTCTATTTCCCAAATTAACTCAAAGAATATCAGAATATCGATTTTACAACAGCCACTAATTAACCAGTTACGTCTACCAATCTCATATAGCCCGTGAATCTGCGCGGACCCGGGTCTCACCAATGAGTTCGTACCACACCAATCTTAGTTGAATATTTATTTACTAAAAAGCTAAAATGATGATAAAAGATACACATAGACAAAACACATTATAGGCTATTGATTAGAACTTAGTATAACGGGCCAACACACTATGGCGCGTGTTACCCAAAATGGTGATTTCAAAGAGAGAGAGGAATAAGAAAGTCCACGGACGCTCTGGGCTGCCGAGGCGCACTATAGGCCTGGTGCGTGGTGCCGGCACTGGTGGTACCAGGCTGGGGACACGCACCTCAGGGCGAGTGCGAGGAGCAGGAACAGGGCATACTGGACTACCGAGGCGCACTATAGGCCTGGTGCATGGTGCCGGCACTGGTGGTACCGGGCTGGGGACACGCACCTCAGGGCGAGTGCGAGGAGCAGGAACAGGGCGTAATGGACCCTGGAGGCACATTGTAGGCCTGGTGCGTGGTGCCGGAACTGGTGGTACCGGCCTGGGGACACGCACCTCAGGGCGAGTGCGAGGAGCAGGAACAGGGCATACTGGACTACCGAGGCGCACTATAGGCCTGGTGCGTGGTGCCGGCACTGGTGGTACCGGGCTGGGGACACGCACCTCAGGGCGAGTGCGAGGAGCAGGAACAGGGCGTAATGGACCCTGGAGGCACATTGTAGGCCTGGTGCGTGGTGCCGGAACTGGTGGTACCGGCCTGGGGACACGCACCTCAGGGCGAGTGTGGGGTGGAGGCACAGGATACACTGGACCGTGGAGACGCATTGGAGATCCAGAACATAGAGCTGGCTCAAAACGTCCTGGCTGGATGCCCATTCTAGCCCTGCAAATGCGAGATGCTGGAATAGAGTGCACCGGGCTAGAATAGCTTACTGGAGACACCGTGCGCTCTACCGCAGAACACGGCACCTGACCAGTAACACGCTCCCCACAGTAAGCATGAGAAGTTGGCTCAGGTCTCCTACCTGACTCAGCCAATCTCCTCGTGAGCCTCCCCCAAAACATCTTGGGGCTGCCTCTCGGGCTTCCGTGCCAGCCGTGTACGTTCATATCGTCACCGTTCCTCTATTCTCTGGGATTTCTCCTCGTAGTATCGCCGTTCCGCTTTCGCTGCCTCTAACTCCTCCTTAGGACGGTGATATTCCCCCGGCTGTGTCCAGGGTCCTGCTCCATCTAATATCTCCTCCCAGGTCCATCTCCCCATTAAGCGCTGTTCCTCCTTTTCACGCTGCTTGGTCCTTGTTTGGTGGGTTATTCTGTCACGTTCGCCGTAATGGAGGAGACCAAGGCGCAGCGTGATAACAATACATTCTTCTTTTAAATAAACGAAGAACACTTAACAAACTAACAAAATAACAAAACGACCGTGAAGCTACAATAACAAGTGCTGACAGGCAACTACACATAGACAATAATCCACAAAATACCCAAGGAATATGGCTACCTAAATATGGTCCCCAATCAGAGACAACGATAAACAGCTTGGCCTCTGATTGGGAACCAATCGAGGCAACCATAAACATATAAACACCCAAACTATAACAACCCCTAGACATACAAAACCCCTAGAATACAAAAACTACACAAACCACCCTCGTCACACCCTGACCTAACCAAAATAATAAAGAAAACAAAGATAACTAAGGTCAGGGCGTGCAGCTGTTTCCAGCTACAATAGTCATTTACAACATTAACAATGTCTACACTGTATTTCTGATCAATTTGATGTTATTTTAATGGACAATAAATGTGTTTTTCTTTCAAAAACAAGGACATTTCTAAGTGACCCCAAACTTTTGAATGATAGTGTATATTCTGGATCCCTCTCTGCTATTTCTACTCAGATTATTCACCCGTCTAACTATGCTGTTTTGTGTGTTGTGTGGTCTCTTTCTCCTTAGAAGAGGGCCTGAACCATGAGTGTAAGCTCTGCAGTCAGTCGTTCGACTCGCCAGCCAAACTCCAATGCCACCTGATCGAGCACAGCTTCGAGGGCATGGGCGGCACCTTCAAGTGTCCTGTCTGCTTCACAGGTGAGTGCCTGCGTGCATGTGTGTGCTTGCACGTGTGTCCTCAGAGAGCCCCACCCACACAATTGCATTACAATGCAAAGCAATTTTCAGAAACCTCATTGTTTGTCTAAAATGGCAAATGGTTTTCTAAATGAGTATGAAAAGGTCAGAAAGGCAGGTCAGCCAAAGCTGAAAGCAGTTTGTTGCGTGCATCTTAATATTTACTCAAATTGCCTCTAAATCAAGACCTGTCATGAGCAGAGGAATAGAGGGTAGAGGAGGGGAGAGAAAGAATGGGGGAGAGGGCGAGAGAAAGGAAAATAAGAAATAATAAGGAGGAAAAGAGTGTGCTAGAGTGGAATAAAGAGGAAGGGGGGGTGAAGGGAGTGAAGGAGGGAGAGTGAAGTGCTAATTGTGGATGTCGGTGGTGCTGATAGCTGTAATGATCTCATCTGTCTGTGTGCGTGGAGGTGGAAGGACCATACAGGACTCCTCCGGAGAGGATAACGCCCTCCTTCAGTGTCAACAGGGTTAACTATCTCTATAATGAAATCTGCAAAGTCGTTAACTTCTCCTCATTCTTTCTTTTCCCCCTCTCTCAGCTCTTTAGCCATACTCGTTATTTTTCACTTTTTTCCAATCCTCAGCTGTTTACTCACTTCACTCGTTTTTATCTCAGTGTTTTTTCATCAGTTAATATTTAGAATTGATCAGGTCTCATCATTTTACTTGTCTCATATTTTCACTCCTCCGCTCTTCTCCTCTTCATAAGCTCTTCTCTTGTCCCATTGTCCAGCAGATGCTCACTCATTTGGCTTGTTTCTCTCGCTTTTTCTCAGTATTCACCCCTCCTCTCATACCCATCTCCTCTCATTGCTGTTCGGCCTTATCTCTCTTTTAGCAGCAGCTTATTGATATTTCCCCTCCTCCCCTTCTCCCCCCCTCCTCCCCCTGCCAGGGTCAGGCCGTTTAATATACAGAGCATGCTTTCTTCATCTGAGCCTTCATTTTCTACAGGCTGCTTTGACAGACAGGTCCCCCTTCTCCCTCTGCATCCATATCGATCACGGCGGCATGCGCAGGAGTGAGAGGGATGCAGAGAGGGAGAGAGAGAGAGAGACAGAGAGGAGAGAGAGGATGAGAATGTGAGCGAGAGAGAGAGAGCGAGCCCTCAGGACAGTGGTGGTAGAGCAGACACACAGAGGCGGGGGACGAGGGGATGGATGGAAGTGGTGGACCATGGGGAGTATGGATGGAGAGACTGAAAGGCCTGCTACTGTTGAGAAAGGAGGGAGGGGACAGGCTGAGACTCAGATCACACTAGCCTCCTCAGGCATTTTCTGGATAGGGAGAAATGGGTTGGGGGCAGTTGTCTGTGACACCCTGTCTGTCCTTGAAAACATTTATACCCATTAAGATGGACTCAGTGATACAAGTCTGTATCCAAATTATCCAGTTTACCCGGAGAGGCATGTCTGTCGGAGGGGCAAAATGACTTGCAGTTATTCTTTGAGTTATTCACCACCTGGATTCGGTCTGATGTAGTAACATTTGAATTTTTTATTTTTTTTTACATCGGATAAAAGTAGAGACTCAGAGCTACAAAATGGTATATCATACATGTTTCATACACAATTGTTGAGGAACAATGGGAAAGTAATTCTGCTTGGAAAGTTGATACACTTGTAAACTCAGTTTTGAGAAAAGGGCCTTTGAATGTTGTGGTACCTACTGGAGAGCTCTCCTTTGTCTACACCCATTCAGCATGGTTCACACCCTCTTAAACCAGCCCCATACATCTCTTTAAGGATTCACATGAAGTCATGTGCTAAACAGTGAGTAGAGTAGTAAAGTTAAGACTAATACTGGTAGTAGCCTACAATAAGGGAAATTCCAGGTAAACAGAAAGTGTCCAGATATTGCTAAATGTTAAATGACACTTATTTATTTATTTATTTATTATTTTCACCTTTATTTAACCAGGTAGGCAAGTTGAGAACAAGTTCTCATTTATAATTGCGACCTGGCTAAGATAAAGCAAAGCAGTTCGACACATACAACAACAGAGAGTTACAAATGGAGTAAGACAAGCAAACAGTCAATAATACAATAGAAAAATAGGTCTATATACAATGTGAGCAAATGAGGGAGGTAAAGGCAAAAAAAGGCCATGGTGGCGAAGTAAATACAATATAGCAAGTAAAACACTGGAATGGTAGATTTGCAGTGGAAGAATGTGCAAAGTAGAAATATAAATAATAGGGTGCAAAGGAGCAAAATAAATAAATAAATACAGTAGGGGAAGAGGTAGTTGTTTGGGCAAAATTATAGATGGGCTATGTACAGGTGCAGTAATCTGTGAGCTGCTCTGACAGCTGGTGCTTAAAGCTAGTGAGGGAGATAAGTGTTTCCAGTTTCAGAGATTTGTGTAGTTCGTTCCAGTCATTGGCAGCAGAGAACTGGAAGGAGAGGCGGCCCAAGGAGGAATTGGTTTTGGGGGTGACCAGAGAGATACACCTGCTGGAGTGCGTGCTACAGGTGGGTGCTGCTATGGTGACCAGCGAGCTGAGATAAGGGGGGACTTTACCTAGCAGGGTCTTGTAGATGACCTGGAGCCAGTGGGTTTGGCGACGAGTATGAAGTGAGGGCCAGCCAACGAGAGCGTACAGGTCGCAGGGGTGGGTAGTATATGGGGCTTTGGTGACAAGACAGATGGGACTGTGATAGACTGCATCCAATTTATTGAGTAGGGTATTGGAGGCTATTTTGTAGATGACATCGCCGCAGTCGAGGATCGGTAGGATGGTCAGTTTTACGAGGGTATGTTTGGCAACATGAGTGAAGGATGCTTTGTTGCGAAATAGGAAGCCAATTCTAGATTTAACTTTGGATTGGAGATGTTTGATGTGAGTCTGGAAGGAGAGTTTACAGTCTAACCAGACACCTAAGTATTTGTAGTTGTCCACATATTCTAAGTCAAAACCGTACAGAGTAGTGATGCTGGACGGGCGGGCAGGTGCAGGCAGTGATCGGTTGAAAAGCATGCATTTAGTTTTACTTGTATTTAAGAGCAGTTGGAGGCCAGGGAGGAGAGTTGTATGGCATTGAAGCTCGTCTGGAGGGTTGTTAACACAGTGTCCAAAGAAAGGCCAGAAGTATACAGAATGGTGTTGTCTGCGTAGAGGTGGATCAGAGACCAGCAGCAAGAGCGACATCATTGATATATACAGAGAAGAGAGTTGGCCCAAGAGTTGAACCCTGTGGCACCCGCATAGAGACTGCCAAAGGCCCGGACAACAGGCCCTCTGATTTGACACACTGAACTCTATCAGAGATGTAGTTGGTGAACCAGGCGAGGCAATCATTTGAGAAACCAAGGCTATTAAGTCTGCCGATAAGGATGTGGTGATTGACAGAGTCGAAAGACTTGGCCACTGCAGTTATCACAATTCAGGTCCACACATGTTTCCCCAACTCCGTAGTTGGTGAAGAAATGGAGCATGTAGTTGATGACTGCGCTGCTGCCTTTTGCTTGCTTGGACCAGCTCTCTTTTTGATGGGAGGCATTGGACCATTCTCGTTGTATGACTGGTGGAGGAGAGTCAGGCGTGTTCTACTGATGCTTAAATACAAATTCCAGATACAAATATTTTAGCATTTATATACAATAGATGCGAAATGGCATTCTGAGAAAACATCACTAACATTACACACAATTCAATCATACACGATACTAGCAATACAAACCGATTGTCATAGCTAAAGTTAACCAAATAAATTAGGTTCAACATTAACGTTAGCTAGCAAGCTAGCCATCTAACCACAGCTAACTTTAGCTAGCTAGCAGCAAGTTTTAATTTGGGGTCTTTTGTTTAGACATGTCACGTTAACGTTAGCTAGCTAAAAAATAAACTATAATCCCAATCCATAGAGTAACGTTACTAGCAATACAAACCGATTGTCACAGCTAAAGTTATTCAAATAAATTAGGTTCAAAGTTAATGTTAGCTAGCAAGCCAGCAATCGAACTCCAGGGGGCTTGCGAATCATACATGTAAATTAATGTTATCTAGCAAGCCAGCCATCTAACCTCAGCTAATGTTAGCTAGCTAACAGCAAGCTTTAACTTAGGGTCTTTTGTTTAGACATGTCATGTTAATGTTAGCTAGCTAAAAAATAAACTATAATCCCAATCCATAGAGTAACGTTACTAACAATACAAACCGATTGTCATAACAGGTCAATGAATACGGCTGCACAATAATGTCTCTTATCGATGGCGGTTATGATGTCGTTTAGGACTTTGAGCGTGGCTGAGGTACACCCATGACCAGCTTTGAAACCAGATTGCATAGCGGAGAAGGGACGGTGGGATTCAAAATGGTCGGTAATCTGTTTGTTATCTTGACTTTCAAAGCCCTTAGAAAGACATGGTAGGATAGATATAGGTCTGTAGCAGTTTGGGTATAGAGTGTCACCTCCTTTGAAGAGGGGGATGACCGCGGTAGCTTTCCAATCTTTGGGGATCTCAGACGATACGAAAGAGCGGTTGAACAGGCTAGTAATAGGGGTTGCAACAATTTCGGCAGATAGTTTTAGAAAGAGAGGGTCCAGATTGTCTAGCCCGGCTGATTTGTAGGGGTCCAGATTTTGCAGCTCTTTCAGAACATCAGCTGACTGGATTTGGGAGAAGGAGAAATGGGGAAGGCTTGGGCGAGTTGTTGTGGGGGGTGCATTGCTGTTGACCGGGGTAGGGGTAGCCAGGTGGAAAGCACGGCCAGCCGTAGAAAAATGCTTATTGAATTTCTCAATTATAGTGGATTTATCCGTGGTGACAGAGTTTCCTATCCTCAGTGCAGTGGGCAGCTGGGAGGAGGTGTTCTTATTCTCCATGGACTTTACAGTGTCCCAGAACTTTTTTGAGTTTGTGTTGCAGACACAAACCCAGACACACTTGTCTAAATTGATGGGTCATGTGAAAGAAATGCTATAACCCTCAGGCACATCCAGTGGTGGAAAAAGTACTAAATGGTCATACTTAAGTATAAATAATTAAAAATTCCTTATATTAAATCAGATAGCTGTGTCCAGTCCAGGTGGTGCTCATACAGGCATACGATCTATGGGAGAAATAATGTCAGTGTTGCGCAGCAGCTGAAACATGGTCCCGTCAGTCAGAACGCTTCTTGGCGACAACAACACCAGGCTCCAGAGCATCGAGGCTGTAAAACAGGGAATAACAACAACAAAAAATCTGAAAACATTACAACCCTGCACAATGTCAATTCACCTGCTAAGTTTAGATCAGAAGGATAACCTCATAAAATGTCATGACAATTATTTTCACCTGAAGTGCTGGTACTGCCAGCCATAGCTTTCCACCAGCACTGTACCATCCTCTAGTCCAACCAGCTGTGGGATGTTGAACCCTGTCACAGTGCTGTCCTTAACAACACCAGCAATCTCAGGCAAAGTGTTCACTCTGGTCTTTCTGAAGCGCTGTTTGATGAGACCGAATAACCAGTCGTGGCAAACTTGGTGTGACCTGGGATCAGGAAGTGAAGGTACCAGAGCACAAACTTGTTCTTGTTTTGGCCACTGCAGTTATCACAATTCAGGTCCACACATGTTTCCCCAACTCCGTAGTTGGTGAAGAAATGGAGCATGTAGTTGATGACTGCGCTGCTGCCTTTTGCTTGCTTGGACCAGCTCTCTTTTTGATGGGAGGCATTAGACCATTCTCCTTGTATGACTGGTGGAGGAGAGTCAGGCGTGTTCGTTCTACTGATGCTTAAATACAAATTCCAGGTACAAATATTTTAGCATTATTATACAATAGATGCGAAATGGCATTCTGAGAAAACATCACTAACATTACACACAATTCAATCATACACGATACTAGCAATACAAACCGATTGTCATAGCTAAAGTTAACCAAATAAATTAGGTTCAACATTAACGTTAGCTAGCAAGCTAGCCATCTAACCACAGCTAACTTTAGCTAGCTAACAGCAAGTTTTAATTTTGGGTCTTTTGATTAGACATGTCACGTTAACGTTAGCTAGCTAAAAAATAAACTATAATCCCAATCCATAGAGTAACGTTACTAGCAATACAAACCGATTGTCATAGCTAAAGTTAAACAAAAAAGTTAGGTTTCTTGTTAACGTTAGCTAGTAAGCAGCCTTCGAACTCCAGCTGGCTAGCTAACAGCAAGCCTTAACTTGCAACAAAAACAACTTTCTGACAAAATTAGAAACGTATAATATCTGAAACTGTAGCTATACATGGATGAAAGCTTCACGGCAGACTGTAACCCCTTTCCTTAAATAACATGTCCTGTGTCATTTCTGTTTAGTTTGCACAGCTTGTTTAGCCCGTTGTGTTCCACTGATTTCATAACTAGGTCAACTTCTTCTGTGACAATAATACTGTTGATCACTGTTTCTTCCCTATTACTGGCATCAGAAGACTCTACAATATCTTCTTCAATTGAAATGTTTTGACCTAAATCAGGGATTTCCTCATTGTCTGATTAATTTTCAGAGTCAGAGAGAGTCAGCATGGCACGATCGTCCAGAAAGTAGTTGTCGTGACGTTGTATTAGTTAATCTGACGACTGTTGCTCATCGAATGATTAAAAGTTTACAATTGCGTAATTAACTGAATCAAGCAATTATTAACTCGGCACCATGGGAAAATACGTTTTTATTGAGTTTCTATTTCCCAAATTAACTCAAAGACTATCCGAATATCGATTTTACAACAGACGCTAATTAATCAGTTACCTCTACAATCTCGTTCTGAACGTCGTATAATTGGTGAGACCCGTGTCTCACCAATGAGTTCGTACCACACCAATCTTAGTTGAGTATTTATTTACTAGAAAGCTAAAATGATGATAAAAGATACACATACACAAAAACACATTCTAGGCTATTGATTAGAACTTAGTATAACGGGCCAACACACTATGGCGCGTGTTACCCAAAATGGGGATTTAAAAGAGAGAGAAAAAGAGAAACTACACGAGAGAAATATACATTTGGGTGAATTTGTCAGCTATGCTTATTCTAACCCTAGCCTTGCCCCAAACTGCTGGTCTTATGGGTCAGAATATAAGGATGTAATTACGTGGGGAAGGTCTCTGTGGATTCTCCACGTGGACCAGGCTGCTCAATGACGCACTTCTCCGGCGCACCTCTCTGGTCGTCCTCACTATGTCAGTGTCCTTTTGGCTTAGAAGTCTGTTCCCTCGCCCTTGTTCTGGAAGGGCTCTTCTGAGGACAGACAGCTCTGTAGCTCAGAGCTCACAGCGTAGGAATGAAACAGTGTAGATACCATGATTCGATGGGAGATGGAGGCTAGGGGGTTCGACTTGAATTCACCCACTTAGACGCAGCTACTCATCCGTAGCTTGGGTAGAAAAATATTTCTTTGTCTTCAATCTTGTGTTGCGTTTTGGGTTAGTTGACTTTTTAGACCTCGGCTGCAGCTTGGGTCACGTAGTCTAATCTGTAAATTCTTTACTCACAGGTTTTATACCCTCGTGTCAGAAGTGGGCCTAACCGCCTTTAGGGCCCTTCACATTTCATCTTTACCAAAACATTCTCTTTGATTTGGACATTTTCCATACAACGTACAATGTATAAACATCAAACATATACTAGGTAAACTGTTGACGTTACAATGTTTTCGTAATAACGTCATCTATTAACCTTTAAAAACAAAACAAAAATGACATACATTTTCATATTCCATCTATCGTCATGACCACAATGGCTGACGGAAACCATTGTTCCAAAGTCCCTTTATTTCATGTTTAATGTTCTGAGGCTGGTTCTCCATAGTAACAGGACAAAAGGAATTTGTCTGTGACTTAAGATATACCAGGGGCGTGAGGGGTCATAAAACCCCCACATCTTCAGACCCCTAGATCTCTCCTCCTCTGTTGGGGCTGAGAGATAATCTGCAGGGTTGTGGTCTTCTGTAACCTGACCTGATCAAGACAGTCATGACAGTCCCCCTCTGGTAGGTTCAACTTGGAATGATTCTGCATGTTGCAACCCAACATAGGAATGACAATCGGATGTCCTGGTTTATGGATCATCATAGCAGCCCTCCTTTGGTGGTTCACCCTGGTAGGATTTCCGCAAGCTGCGGACCACCACCAGAATGGACCTGGGAGGTCCGGAAGTGGCTCTGTGTTCCGGCCCATCGTCCGGTTATCCCGGCTAGCAACAACGCACAACACTCAGGCAATACTTCATTACATTTCCTCCCCAAACGAGCGGCATTGGGCTCTACTGCTTCCTAAGTGTCAAAGGAAATTAAATGAAAAATAATCGAATAAAAACATAAAAGTATACAAAATGTGTCTACCATACCTTAATCATCTAATTTGGACTATGTTCTATATATGTCCAAGTTCTTGGCTAAATGTCTCTATTATGGCATTGTCTCTAATGTTGGTCTAGGGGGATCCTACTTGCAGGTGGGTAGTTAAGACACTTGGAAAAACTTGGCCCCTGAAGGCCAAAGCTTACATTGGGCACATTACTGGGCTGACCTAATGAGTTCGGAAGAGGAGGCTGGGACTGGACCCGCTAAGGGGGTTTCAGGATCCATTGCCAACTTTCCAAAAATCGGAATCGCTTCCGTCCCACGGGTGATCCTAGTATAAGACCTCATTAGGTCTTCCATTGCACGTGTGCGCCTGTGTACGTAGTAGGTGCACACGCCAAGGGAAAAAAGACCAAGGATCATGGTAACAGTCAGGATACTGTCCGGCACCGTCCAAGAGGGGGCGACATACCAATCTTTTGGTCTGTAGTCAGTCAGGTCACCTAAAAGTGCCTCATCCCGTACCCTAAGATCAACAGTCATGGGTCCCTCGTACTGGATTTGGTTTTGAATGGCTTGTCGTAACTCAAGGGAACGTTTAGCAAAAGCGTCCCGTATTTCAATCTCGGTGTCTATCCTGTGTCTATCCTGGAAGTTGGTATAGAGCGAGGTCGTCTATGTGAACAATTGCCCCCTCTGGTACCTTACCAAAAACAGTCTGATTGGGGAGGTTCAATTGGGTGATGGAGTCATGGCGTGTTTTAGGAACCACCCACCTTTGAGCGGTGTCGGTTTCTGAAACATACACCAGTAAGTCATCTAAAGGTGTGAGGTGATGTTTAGTTGCGTACAGCGAACGCAAGTTGTGTGAACCTGCCAAAGCAAGTTCGGACACTGGATCCGTCAGGAACGCCATCAAAGTGGCGAGGGACTCATCTTGGTGTTGCATTGCTACCAGATCGCTATTCAGGAATGAATGCGTTAGCAACACATTATGTTCGTGCAAAGACGTTTTCTGTGGTGCTACATGGCTACGCGTTACCGCAGACACCATAGCTTCCTCAGTGTTTTTTTTTTCGTCTCGAGCATCAAACACCCAAGGGGTGCCGTGAATTGATTTCGCCATGCTGTCGGCATGGTCGTTGCCAAGTTTGTCATGACCAGGTGATTTGGAGTGTCCTTTGACTTACTTCCAATACACCTGTATGTCGTGTTTGGTGATGAGGTCATCACAAGCTAGGATGAGCTCTTTGTTTGTCACCTCTTTACCACTTGAAGTAGTCATTTGCTTTTGTTTTCAAAACGGAAAGTGGCATAAGAAGGTGAGTCTCGCGTAGTTTGAGTCGGTGCAGGTCACCAGTTCTGACAATTCGTGTTTCACTGCCGTTTGCAGGGTGATCAACACACCAGCCACTTCTGCAAACTGGCTGGTCTTGTTGCCAAGCTGAAATTGAAGCGGTTTGCATGGAATGTCATTGTGCCATACCAATCTCACCCCAGCTTGCAAGTGGTCTAGATTGCGGTAAGAACAGCCATCTACAAATGCCATCAGCATTTCAAGACACGCGTTCTCTTCGAAGTAGAGATGGTTGAGCGATGTTACGCGGGGTTGGTGCGGAGTCGGTTTCATCGTCACCACAGCGTTGACACACTGCCTTGGCACTGCCCAAAGGCAAGTTTTTCGCTTTTGCGTAATTGATTACTACATCATGGCTCTGTAGCGTCATAAGCCAAGCCGCTATCCTGCTGTTGTGTACAGAACCCTCACAGATTCGTTGGCTTTTCAGAAAAGTCACAGGCTGGTTACATGTTTCTATGATCACCTTTTGTCCGCCGACATAACTGGTGAAGTGTTTGACTGCCCAGACTGTCGACAGCAGCGCTTTTTCGCAGTCTGAGTATTTGTGTTCAACAGGGTTGAGTGTTTTGCTCACGTTTGTCTTGGTTGTATTTTTGGTACAACCCAGAGCTAAGGCAGTGCTCTGAGAGACCGACTTCCAAAAATAATGTCTTGTCTTTGTTGCAGTATACCAGGCAGGGTGCCTCGCAAAGCAGGTTTTTGACGGAAGCCACAGCTTCGTTGTGAGTGACATCCCAAACAAATGGGGTGTCTTTCTGAAGAAGACGAGTCAACGGTTTTGACAAGACGGCATAGTTTTCGATGAATTGACAGGAGTAATTACATACTCCCAAGAAGCTGCACACCTCGTGAAGGTTTGTAGGTGTTTTGATGTTGCGGACTGCTTGGATTCGGTTAGACTGTGGCAGGATGTCCTCGGCATCCAGCAGAAGCCCAATGTAGTTTACCTAGGTCCTGCACCATTGTCCTTTCATGATGGCCAACTTAGCCCCTGCAGTCCCGCGTTGGGTGAGAACGTTGGCCATTTCATTGAGGTGATGTGACCAAGTCTCACTTCTCATGAGAACGTCGTCCACATAGATTATCGTCCCCCTAGAGGCTGCGTCTGGCATTGCCTTGTGCAGGAAGATGATGAACTCTGAGGGGGAGTTTGCATACCTGAATGGGCAACGATTGAACGTGAAGAGCTTGTTCGAGAAAGAGAAGGCCAACTTGTGCTGGTCACGAGGGTTGACTGTCATGGTCCAGAAACCATTAGCCACGCTGACGGTGGAGAAGTACTTGGCATTTGCTACCTTTGGCAACTCTTGGTCTAGCTGTGTCATTGGCCAATGAGACAACGGAACCGGTTTGTTGAGTTCTCTATAGTCAACGGTAAGACGCCATTTACCCTTTGGTTTTAGAATGGGCCACACGGGAGCGCTGTATGTACTGTTACATTCCCTTTATCCGTTTATCCGTTTAGCTAATAAGGAATCGATAATCTCTTGTACCGCTGCGTATACTGCGAGTGGGATTTTGTATTGTCTAACAAACGTAGGAGTTGCTCCGGGTGGCGTAGGAATACACACTACATGGATACCCGTAACCCCGCAATCCAGTGAGTCTGTTGACCAGATTTCACTGTGTATGTTGAACAATTCTCTCAACTGATGGCGTTCATTGTCATTGACAAGAGCATCAGCCTCCGACAGTAGTTGTATTACCTGTGCATGGAAACCAGGATATGGTTCGGTGACATTGTGCAGGTCTTCATCGGGTGGTGATGGCATGTCACTTTTGGGAGAGTCATCGGTTGTTACCTCACAAGAGTGTACTTCGCATGCAGGAGGAGACACGATGTCATCCTCCGTGATGATGGAGTATATTAACTCTTGAGGATAGGGAGACGCTAGCGTCTCAACTGGCCAATTGCCTGGGGAAATGCAGAGCGCCAGATTCAAATAAAATGCAATAAAATTCAAACTTTCATTAAATCACACATGTAAGATACTCAATTAAAGCTACACTCGTTGTGAATCCAGCCAACATGTCAGATTTTAAAAATGCTTTTCGGCGAAAGCATAAGAAGCTATTATCTGATAGCATGTACCCATCTGAACCAGTTGTAAACAAAAGAGCTAGCGTAGCAGGCGCTACACAAAACGCTGAAATAAAATATAAAATATGCATTACCTTTGACGAGCTTCTTTTGTTGGCACTCCAATATGCCCCTTAAACATCACAATTGGTCCTTTTTTTCGATTGATTCCGTCCATGTATACCCAAAATGTCCATTTACAAAGCACATTTGTTCCAGAAAAAAACAGCTTACCAAAACATAACGTCACTGCAAAACATTTCAAAAGTTGCCTATAAACTTTGCCAAAGTATTTCAAACTACTTTTGTAATGCAACTTTAGGTATTTTTAAACGTTAATAATCGATCAAATTGTAGACGGGGCAATCTGTATTCAATACAGCAAGTAAACAAACCATGCTCCTTTTTTCGTCTTGCGCAACTCTCAACAGTGTAACCTTGTTCCAGGATGTGCTTCTTCTTCTTGCACAAATGATTAACCTCAACCAAATGCCAAAGACTGGTGACATCCAGTGGAAGTTGTAGGAACTGTAAAATGGTCCTTATCAAATATCCCTTGGCAAAGACAACAGAGGGAACGGTCAGAGGCAAAAAAGAAAAAAAAATTCTGAACAGTTAGTCCTCAGGGTTTTGGACTAGCGGTTAATTCCAACAGCGGGTTGCCATTGATAGTTAGCCCCATGTCGAATAGTTGCGTAGAGGGTTGGAAGAACGCAGTGTTGCCTTCCATCCGGTATCTGGGTGCCAGGTTCAGTCTTACAGAAACCTCTGTGGTTCTTGCTGGAATCAACATGGCGGACTCCGTTATCACCTTGCAAGCTTCAGGAATAGTCTGCCCGGATGCCATTCGCACCGGGTCGAAAGACAAGGCATGTTGGTTTGGCTGCGCCAAAGACCAAAGAACATGGTGTATGGTATCGAGTTTCACACCCAATTTTACCAAAATGTCCGCTCCCACATAGACTGCATGTGGGAGGTCCGCGACAACCAGTAGGTAGTGAGATACTTGGTTGGTTATCCAAGATACCTTGGTTCCAATGCGGATCGATAGCGCACTCACCACTATTGCGGTGAGCGTCGTCTGGGGAGTCGTTCCCAGTGGAAATCTAAATGTTTTCGGCACAAGGGGATGGCAGTTAGCCGTTTTTGAAATTTCGTTGAACATTTCCAAACTGATTGCGGATTTTTCTGACCAGGTTGCCAGTCTGACATCCTCAACCATAGTGCCGTTCAGGCACACGCCCCCTATCAGAGGAGGGCGGTAAGTGTCGGCTGGTGAGTCACCCAAGCCACACAGGAAAACCTCATATTCTGTTAAGTTCCGAGTTGAACTCACCTTGTCATTTGCCACCAATGGCAGGCTAATCGCTAAAGTTCACCGGTTTTGCGTCAGATGCTGACGTCGAACCCACGTCAAATCAAATCAAATTTTATTTGTCACATACACATGGTTAGCAGATGTTAATGCGAGTGTAGCGAAATGCTTGTGCTTCTAGTTCTGACAATGCAGTAATAATCCAACAAGTAATCTAACTAACAATTCCAACAAAAAAAACTACTGTCTTATACACAGTGTAAGGGGATAAAGAATATGTACATAAAGATATATGAATGAGTGATGGTACAGAGCAGCTTAGGCAAGATACAGTAGATGGTATCGAGTACAGTATATACATATGAGATGAGTATGTAAACAAAGTGGCATAGTTAAAGTGGCTAGTGATACATGTATTACATAAGGATGCAGTAGATGATATAGAGTACAGTATATACGTATACATATGAGATGAATAATGTAGGGTATGTAAACATTATATTAGGTAGCATTGTTTAAAGTGGCTAGTGATATATTTTACATCATTTCCCATCAATTCCCATTATTAAAGTGGCTGGAGATGAGTCAGTGTGTTGGCAGCAGCCACTCAATGTTAGTGGTGGCTGTTTAACAGTTTAACAGGCCTTGAGATAGAAGCTGTTTTTCAGTCTCTCGGTCCCAGCTTTGATGCACCTGTACTGACCTCGCCTTCTGGATGATAGCGGGGTGAACAGGCAGTGGCTCGGTTGGTTGTTGTCCTTGATGATCTTTATGGCCTTCCTGTAACATCAGGTGGTGTAGGTGTCCTGGAGGGCAGGTAGTTTGCCCCCGGTGATGCGTTGTGCAGACCTCACTACCCTCTGGAGAGCCTTACGGTTGTGGGCGGAGCAGTTGCCGTACCAGGCGGTGATACAGCCCGCCAGGATGCTCTCGATTGTGCATCTGTAGAAGTTTGTGAGTGCTTTTTTTGAGAAACCGAATTTCTTCAGCCTCCTGAGGTTGAAGAGGCGCTGCTGTGCCTTCTTCACGATGCTGTCTGTGTGAGTGGACCAATTCAGTTTGTATGTGATGTGTATGCCGAGGAACTTAAAACTTACTACCCTCTCCACTACTGTTCCATCGATGTGGATAGGGGGATGTTCCCTCTGCTGTTTCCTGATGTCCACAATCATCTCCTTAGTTTTGTTGAGTTGAGTGTGAGGTTATTTTCCTGACACCACACTCCGAGAGCCCTCACCTCCTCCCTGTGGGCCGTCTCGTCGTTGTTGGTAATCAAGCCTACCACTGTTGTGTCGTCATCAAACTTGATGATTGAGTTGGAGACGTGCGTGGCCACGCAGTCGTGGGTGAACAGGGAGTACGGGAGAGGGCTCAGAACGCACCCTTGTGGGGCCCCAGTGTTGAGGATCAGCGGGGTGGAGATGTTGTTGCCTACCCTCACCACCTGGGGGCGGCCCGTCAGGAAGTCCAGTACCCAGTTGCACAGGGCAGGGTCCAGAAATCTTCCTGCATTGGCTGGTACTTATTTTAATTTTTGTGTTTTAATTTTACCTTTATTTAACTAGGCAAGTCAGTTAAGAACAAATTCTTATTTTCAATGACGGCCTAGGAACAGTGGGTTAACTGCCTGTTCAGGGGCAGAACAACAGATTTGTACCTTGTCAGCTCGGGGATTTGAACTTGCAACCTTCCGGTTACTAGTCCAACGCTCTAACCACTAGGCTACCCTGCCACCCCATGCCCTGGCTCGTAGCATTCAGTAGACCCCCCCCCCCTACACACTGGCTTTCATCAGAAATATAACAGGGTGGTACTCTCCCGACCAGTATCTGGGTGAAATTGAACACCACACACACACTTTCGCTTCTCTCCCGCACTAGTCCTGCCTATAGCTATCGCTTGCACAGTGCTCCTTGGGATGTTTAAAGCTTGGGAAATCTTTTTGTATCCAAATCCGGCTTTAAACTTCTTCACAACTTCTTCATCTTGGACCTGCCTGGTGTGTTCCTTGTTCTTCATGATGCTCTCTGCGCTTTTAACGGACCTCTGAGACTATCACAGTGCAGGTGCATTCATACGGAGACTTGATTACACACAGGTGGATTGTATTTATCATCATTAGTCATTTAGGTCAACATTGGATCATTCAGAGATCCTCACTGAACTTCTGGAGAGAGTTTGCTGCACTGAAAGTAAAGGGGCTGAATAATTTTGCACGCCCAATTTTTAAGTGTTTGATTTGTTAAAAAAGTTTGAAATATCCAATAAATGTCGTTCCACTTCATGATTGTGTCCCACTTGTTGTTGATTCTTCACAAAAAAATACAGTTTTATATCTTTATGTTTGAAGCCTGAAATGTGGCAAAAGGTCGCAAAGTTCAAGGGGGCCGAATACTTTCGCAAGGCACTGTATGTATCTGCTACACAATTAGTATGGAATTAACCCAACAGTACAGCCTAGTCCTCTCTTAGAATCCTCACATGGTGGGCCAATATGTCGTGACGTTGTATTAGTTATTGTGATGACTGTTGCTCAGCGAATTATTAAACGTTTCTTATTGAGTGATTAACTGAATCAAGTAATTATTAACTCATTAACCTTCTATTTCCCAAATTAACTCAAAGACTATCCGAATATCGATTTTACAACAGCCGCTAATTAATCGGTTACCTCTACAATCTCGTTCTGAACGTCGTATAATCCGGGAATCTGCACGGACCCTTCTCTCACCAATCAGTTCGTACCACACCAATCTTAGTTGAGTATTTATTTACTAGAAAGCTAAAATGATGATAAAAGATACACATACACAAAAACACATTCTAGGCTATTGATTAGAACTTAGTATAACGGGCCAACACACTATGGCGCGTGTTACCCAAAATGGGGATTTAAAAGAGAGAGAAAAGAGAAAGTACACGAGAGAAATATACATTTGGGTGAATTTGTCAGCTATGCTTATTCTAACCCTAGCCTTGCCCCAAACTGCCGCTCTTATGGGTCAGAATAAATATATCACTAGCCACTTTAAACAATGCTACCTTATATAATGTTACTTACCCTACATTATTCATCTCATATGCATACGTTGATACTGTACTCTATATCATCGACTGCATCCTTATGTAATACATGTATCACTAGCCACTTTAACTATGCCACTTGGTTTACATACTCATCTCATATGTATATACTGTACTCAATATCATCTACTGTATCTTGCCTATGCTGCTCTGTACCATCACTCATTCATATATCCTTATGTACATATTCTTTATCCCCTTACACTGTGTATAAGACAGTAGTTTTTTTGGAATTGTTAGTTAGATTACTTGTTCGTTATTACTGCATTGTCGGAACTAGAAGCACAAGCATTTCGCTACACTCGCATTAACATCTGCTAACCATGTGTATGTGACAAATAAAATTTGATTTGATTTGATTTGATTTGAATATAAGGATGTAATTACATGGGGAAGGTCTGTGTGGATTCTCCGTGTAGACCGTCCAGGCTGCTCAATGATGCACTTCTCAGGCGCACCTCTCTGGTCTTCCTCACGATGTCAGTGTCCTTTTGGCTTAGGAGTCTGTTCCTTCGCCCTTGTTCTGGAAGGGCTCTTCTGAGGACAGACAGCTCTGTAGCTCAGAGCTCACAGCGTAGGAATGAAACAGTGTAGATACCACGATTCGATGGGACATGGAGGCTAGGTGGTTAGACTTGAATTCACCCACTTAGACACAGCTACTCATCCGTAGCTTGGGTAGAAAAAGATTTCTTTGTCTTCAAACGTGTTGCTTTTTGGGTTAGTTGACTTTTTAGACCTCGGCTGCAGCTTGGGTCACGTAGTCTAATCTGGGGCGGCAGTGTAGCCTAGTGGTTAGAGTATTTGACTAGTAAACGAAAGGTTGCAAGTTCAAATCCCCGAGCTGACAAGGTACAAAATCTGTCGTTCTGCCCTTGAACAGGCAGTTAACCCACTGTTCCTAGGCCGTCATTGAAAATAAGAATTTGTTCTTAACTGACTTGCCTAGTAAAATAAAGGTAAAATAAAATAAGAAATCTGTAAATTCTTTACTCACAGGTTTTATACCCTCATGTCAGAATTGGGCATAACCGCCTTTAGGGCCCTTCTCTGGGCGTACCAAGTTATGGGCAAGGTCTAGATTTGATTCAAATACAATTTTAGACAACTAACTTCACATTTCATCTTTACCAAAACATTCTCTTTGATTTGGACATTTTCCATACAACGTACAATGTATAAACATCAAACATATTCTAGGTAAACTGTTGACCTTACAATGTTTTCGTAATAACGTCATCTATTAACCTTTAGAAACAAAAATGACATACATTTTCATATTCCATCTATCGTCATGACCACCATTGTGGCTGACGGAAACCATTGTTCCAAAGTCCCTTTATTTCATGTTTAATGTTCTGAGGCTGGTTCTCCATATTAACAGGACAAAAGGAATTTGTCTGTGGCCTAAGATTTACCAGGGGCGGGAGGGATCATAAAACCCCCACATCTTCAGACCACTAGACCTCTCCTCCTCTGTTGGGGTTGAGAGATAATCTGTAGGGTTGTGGTCTCCTGTAACCTGACCTGATCAGGACAGTCATGACATAGTCCTTTACAACTTTTTCCCACTGACCTTTGTCGATAGCGCCTGATAAATTCAGGGCAGCAATGTTATTGAGAGCAGTAGCAACATATCTGCAGTTATCCATGTCTAACATTATATCTTTTGAAAAAACTGCGGTAGAAAGGTTAATCTACGCATAACGAAAAGCTCATTTTAATGACACAGGATGCTACACTGCAGATCAATCTGAAACTCATCTCTCGGCATGTCCAGCCCACACATTATCATGGCTAGTGGGAAGGTTCCTTACTTTTTCTTTGGCTAAACCAACTAGGCTCGTTATTTAACAACTTCTTTCGTATTTAAAGATGGCATAAAAGTTTGTTATTAAGGCACATGAATGTTCACATATTCGAGAAGGCATTTCTGCCAAAAAACCTCTCTCCTGTGAAGTCGTGACTTGCGACATACGCCTAGTTTCCTGAATCGGGTCACAATTACACTGTAGTCTGGTGGAGGTAGATCCAATTTAAAAAGCCAGGAGAATGGACAGACGATATAGGACCTGGTAATGAAAAACATAGGTAATATAGTAAAGATAGAAGAAGAAGACAACTTTGTGGAAAGCTACAGTACAGCTCTGCAAATGTCAAGTTGTGAATGTAAGATGAAATGATGGAGAGAGGGAGGAGAAGGGGAAGAAAGCTGGGGAACGGAAGGAGGGTAAATGGGAGTGGAAGCGAGGAGAGGAGATGAGAGGAGAGGAGAGCAAAGAGGTCCATAAGCCCCTGGATGAGGAGATAGCATGAGGCTGACTCTCCCAGGACAGCTTTGACAGGTTTCAGAAGTGGGGGAGCCTGCAGCTAGAAGTGTCTGCTCTTCCCGCACCATTAGGAGCGGCTGCGAGGGGCTGCCAGGGAAAATGTGATTGGGAGTATTAAGACAAACAAAACAGGAGAAAGTGTTGTGGGTGTTCCCCCCCTTTTGTCACAGTAGGCGAATGAAAGTCACAAAACTCCAGGAGAAAACTTTGTCTTTTATTGGAAATAGAAAGTGATTTCTGTAGTCCATTCCTTTCATTCCTTCCATGAACTGCCAGTCTCTTCTGTTGTTGTATCAAACAAAAGTTTAAAAATAGCATCCCAAATTAAGCTTATTACTAACAATGAAATTACATCAATCTGAGAGTACTGACTCACGTTGCTGGAAAATCTCTAGCTGTCCTATCATGAACTCCTGGGTGTGAAACACAAGTAAATAAAACAGATAAATAAATACATAAAAAAGATGAAAGGGAGAATAAAAGCAGGATCAACTTTTCTCCCACAAACAGCTTAGTATTGGTGATGTATGTTCAGAGAGAGTGAGAAAGAGAGACAGCCTGCAGAGAGCACCGTCCACCCTGCCAAAATAAAAATGAGTTGGGGCCCGTGCTGAGGCCCGTAGTAAAGGAGACGTCTGCCATGGCGGAGGCCCCTGAGATCTAATCAGAGGGCTTAATATCCCCGACAGCCAGGAGACCTTGGCCCCTCTGCCCCGCCGCCTCAGCTCAGACCAGCCCCAGACCTGTTCACTCATTCGGCCTCCACTCACACAGCCAGACAAGTCCACAAAGTCGTATTCCTCGCTCTCTCTCACACTCGCTCGCTCTCTTTCGAACACACTCGTTTTTTTCCACTCTCTCTCTCTCCCTCTATTCCCTGTCTTTCTCTCTCCCTCTCTTTCCCTGTCTCTCTCTCTCCCTCTCTTTCCCTGTCTCTCTCTCCCTGTCTCTCTCTCCCTCTTTCCCTGTCTCTCTCTTTCGCTCTCTTTTTCTCTCTCTCTCCCTCTCTTTCCCTGTCTCTCTCTCTCTCCCTCTCTTTCCGTGTCTCTCTCTTTCCCTCTCTTTCCCTGTCTCTCTCTTTCCCTCTCTTTCCCTGTCTCTCTCTTTCCCTCTCTTTCCCTGTCTCTCTCTCTCTCTCTTTCCCTGTCTCTCTCTTTCCCTCTCTTTCCCTGTCTCTCTCTCTCCCTCTCTTTCATTCTCTCTCCCCCTCTCTTTCCCTGTTTCTCTCTCTCTCCCTCTCTTTCCCTGTCTCTCTCTCTCCCTCTCTTTCATTGTCTCTCTCTCTCCCCCTCTCTTTCATTGTCTCTCTCTCCCCCTCTCTTTCCCTGCCTCTCAGTTTCTTGCTTTGTATCTTGCTTCCTCTCTCTGCTATTACTATGGCCCTGTGTAGCCATTAATAGGGACAGTTCTAAACGCGAGGTGCCAAAACTCAGTGTCATAAAAAAAATGCGCCCACTTCCCCAATGTTAAAAATATTTTCGCACAGCCCTCGCCTTGTCCTGTAAAACATTTTTGAACACCCTCCCCCTCATAAGATTTACTCAAATGAATGTTTCCGACCACAAATAACAATAACTTTAGTGACGCTGTGTTTATAAATATGGATATCAACTTTGCCACTTCGGCATGCTTTTGTGGCACAGTGGATTACACACAAGGCTATGGGCCAGAAGATTGAGGGTTCGCCGACCACCACACCTCTCCCGGCCTGTTTCATTAGACCCACACTACGATCTGAGCCAGCTGTAGACAATGATCAGCTAGGTGGAAATCCGATTTTCAACATTTTGATGTTATATTTATAATTATATACGCAAACAAATTTTACACCAACAGTTTCTGTGCCAACGCACCACAACCAATTAGCAAAGCATACCGACTTTGGGTGCTTGAACGTCATGATTTGCGTTTTTAACACCACAATCTGGACAGGTTGGATGCCTGAATTATATTTTGAACGAACGTGCACATGTAGCCTACAGGAGACTTTTGAAGTAGCTTAATCAGATTAAACGTTGTGTTTATGGAAAGGGGTCACCTAGTCCGTTGCACAACTGAATGCATTCAACTGAATTTAACCCAACCCCTCTGAATCAGAGAAGTGAAGGGGGCTGCCTTAATCGACACCCATGTCATTAGCATCTGGGGAGCAGGTGTTGTTGGGGGTTAACTGCCTTGCTCAAGGGCAGAAATGCAGATATTTCCACCTTGCCGGCTCAGGGATTCAAACCAGCGACCTTTTGGTTACTGGCTCAACGCTCTTAACTTTATGCTACCTGTCTCCCCTAAAATATAATACATTTTAAAAGATAAATGACAAATATTTAGGCTATATTGAAGTGTTAGGTTCTAGGTGCGCGAGGAATAGCTGCTCGGAGGCAGAGCACGCATGACGCTTTCCTGAACAACTGGGCCTGCTGGGAGCACATGTGGCCACATTTTTATAGCACAACTTAGGAGAATGATGATCCGCAACAGACAGCGTATCTCAGGTCTTAAAATACGGCCAGACTGGCCTGGTATTGTGTCTTTATATGCCTTATAAACTGTCCAGAGTAGACCCACAACTGATCCAAATTGAATTAATGGAATGAAATATTCAAATCACAGGGCTTTTGTACCGTTATCCAAATGACAATTTCACTGCAGTTTACAGCCTAGAGTAAGTAGAATGTTGTACTCACTTGAAAACAATAAGGCAATTACTAATTGCTATGTAGTGTTGTAGGCTAGTCTAGGTAAGATAATTGTCCCTAAACAACATCAATAGGGGAGCTTTTGGAGCTGCCTCTCCGCTTATACTGAACACTGTTGCAGCTTTGAATGATTTTACGTGTGGTATCATTGTTAGTTAGCATATTGCAGATCTGGACAAATTATCCACCTACCACTATTGTCACTTTGAAAGGTGGATAGAGGGCAGGATAGACAGTTAGACTGGTAGACTATAGTGGCCTGTGGTATAGTTAGTATGTGGAGAAGTGCAGTGCATAATGGAACCTCCAAAACATCTTGATATAGGGGAGGTGCATGCAAGCAGATGAGGACATTTGTCTACAATGGAAGAAATTATATAGTAAAACCTACACATTTAGTGAATGTGAACCTGGGGGAAAATGCATTATAAAAGCTAAATAAAAAGTTAGACAACACTCCCCTAATAGCCCACTGGGTGTTTTTACTCATAGTGTTACAATTTCTGATGATCAAACTGTGAATGCATATTTGCCAGAGATATGTTTCAAGGATTGGTACAAACGTACCAATGACTTCAACCCACTGAATATTGATGTATGAACAAGGTCAGAAGACATGTTAACATCATGATTGAGGAGCTCACCTGACACCTCTCTTGTGTACTGTATTGTAGGTAGGCCGGTGTGGGATTTGCAACCCAACCCCCAGATGAAAGTGTTTATTTATAACTAGGGAAGTCACTTTAGAAACAATTCTTATTTATAATGGCGTCCTACTTGTAAAGTCCCCTAACCCGGATGACGCTGGGCCAATTGTGCGCCGGCCTATGGGACTCCCGATCACGGCCGGTTGTGATACAGCCCGGGATCAAACCTGGGTCTGTAGTGATGCCTCCCAGTCTTGAAGCTTTTTTTTGTCGTAGGGATTTCTCTGCCTCCCAGTCCAAAAATGATAACTCACTGTTGTTGGTTTGACCTGTTTCTATGCAGAGCAGACAGACAACACCATGGCTTTAAAAAACAGCTATTGTCTGCAAGCCTATTTTCAGTTTGAAAAAATATGTTAAAAACACAATCAAAGCCACAATCATTGTAGCCTCTTAGAACAAAGTAGTTGTATAGTTAAAGCGTTGGATATTCTCATGTTGTAGTTAACCTTGGGATAAAACAAGGCTGTTGTGAATAGAACATCCAGCAAGCTGTCTCTATCTCTGTCTGTTTGTCCTTGTGTTTTTTAAAGTGTGCCATAACCCATAACCATAGCTGTAGCATTGTTTGTTGGTTCATTAGTGTGACTTTGTTCATATCAGTGTTCAACACGGTGTTTAGTTTAGTCGTGTATCACAGACAGCTGTCACTGAGATATTAGTAGCCAGGCAGTGTCTGTCACTCTGGATGTAAAGCGCGAGCTGGAGATATATAAACGTTTATTTAAAAATATATATTTAAGGACCGTAGGTGGCGGCCATCCTGGTGTCTGTTTGCCGGAGCTAAGTGAGCCTCAGGCATATACAGCTCAATAATTAATATCAGCTCTCCCTGGTGCACTCAAATTGGGACATGTTGATGTTGCGAGCTCCGCCATGCGCCCGTGCGCTGCAGTGTGGCTCCCATCAGGGGCAAATGGGCTGAAGCGACCCCAAAGTGCTCTCAAATAGACACCTCACCTTTAGCGGCTGCTTTTCATTCACCTCCCTGCGGGCCTCAGCCCCTCAGCCCCTCAGCCCAGGCGGTGCATGCATTAAGAGAAAAGTTATTTTGAGCCGTTAAGAAATTCAAATGAAGCCTGGCCCCACATGGTAACTTTTCGGAAGCAGTCTGTACGTACTTCCTTAAAGCACAGGGGTCTGGGATAACAAACGCCATGTTTGAAGTGCCCCTCTGAGAACACAGAAGAGACTCACGCACACACACTCACAAACACACACACACACAAATTACACAGACAAGCACACACGCATACACCCATCTCCCTAGTCTACTGTAGCAACGTGGACTATCTATGGCTTAATTAAAGCACAAATGCATAGTATATATTTATATATTTTAAGTGCTAGGCAAGTTGTATGCGTGTATGTGTTTATATCATAGTGGCTGTAGTCTTAGTCTGCATAAATAAATAGTGCATCTGCATGAATATTTATATTGTCAATATCATTAGCGATGTAGAGTAATGGAGGCCATGTTTTGCACGAAGCAATGCCAATTTCTTCTGTGGTTGTTTATTTTCTAGTTTGTTGTCCCCACAGTATTTCTAAATAAAGATCATCATTATTCTCATAACATTATGTCCTAGCTCACTGTACTGTAGCAGCACAGCCGGGTCAATCAAAGCCTATCAAAGTTCACTTCTTTTTTTCTTAATTACTGACATCATAATGTTCTTTATTGTCCGTACAACATATTCAGGCGCCCGGATTTAGTTTTCCTAGCCATTGTCGACGCATATATATATTGGCTTTACAATCATTTGCTTCTCTTTTTTGTTTCTGTTTCATTTAGACTATTTAATTGTGGTTTATTTTGCATTTGCCGTTATTTCCTGATAGCTGTATTTGTTTCGTTAGCAACATTTTAAATATTTTACTATGATTTCAAAAAAGAAACTCATTTTTGTTTTTCCTCTTTCTCTCCCTCTCTCTCTGTCCCTCTCTCTCTCCCGCTCTCTCTCTCCCTCTCTCTCTCCTCTCTCTCTCTCCCTCTCTCTCTGTCCCTCCCTTCTCTCTCTCTCTCTCTCTCTCTCTCTCCCTCTCTCTCTGTCCCTCTCTCTGTCCCTCTCTCTCCCCCTCTCTCCCTCTCCCTCACTCTGTCTATAGTATTTGTCCAGGCCAGCAAGCTCCAGCAACACATCTTCTCAGCCCATGGCCAGGAGGATAAGATATACGACTGCTCCCCGTGCCCACAGAAGTTCTTCTTCCAGACCGAGCTACAGGTAAACCCAAACTTAGCCCTGGTAGTGGTCACCAACACCAAGCACACGCACTCACTCACTCACTCGCTCACTCACTCACACTCACTCACTCACTCACACACTCACTCACACACTCACTCACACACTCACTCACACACTCACTCACATGCAAGCAGGAGCACACACACATACACATGCAAGCAGGAGCACACACACATACCCACATTACACTTTGCCTCCTCTCTTTTCCGGTTGAGACTGGGAGACTCAGACAGAATTACCCCAGTTGGTTTCCAAACTAATTTGTGATCAACAGATATAGAATGATTTGATTTGCTTATTAGACCTTACATATCTAGAATGAGAAGGATTAGGAGAATGTGCTTTTTGGGGAGTATTAACTATACTGTGCAGAGACAAAACACAGTTCAGTCAATAATATGCCAGCAACTCCCAGTCTCGTAATCACAGAGGAGGCACTCATAGCTAAATATGATCTGTGACTGTAGGGATGCCAAATCTGCCCTTCAACAAAGTTAGAATTTGGACTCTTTGAAACTTTCAACGTTGTAGAGATAATCCATTTGCAAGCCATCTCTTCCCACTATCCTCAGAGTACTTAAACAAAATGAAATAATTTCAGTTGTCAACTTGTTGTTTTTAAGCAGCTCAATCATATTTGGGGGAATTGTACCCTGGCAGGGCATGCCACATCTTTCCTAGTTCCTTGTACAAATCTTTTATTTTCTATCAGTACTTCTTGTATCTCTCATAGTTGAGAACTAAGAACCCTAACATATATGAATATAGCCATCTGAGTAGAGTGTTCATATGTCCAAGCACCTTGTGAAACCCGCTAGTACACTCTTGGAAAAAGGGTTCCAAAAGGGTTCTGCGGCTGTTCTAATAGGAGAACCTTTTTTTGTTCCAGATAAAAGACATTTTGATTCCAGGGAGAACTCTTTTGGGTTCCATGTAGATAGGGTTCTAAATGGAACCCAAAAGAGTTCTACCTGAAACCAAAAGGGGTTACTCAAAGGGTTATCCTATGGGGACAGCCAAAGAATCCTTTTCGGTTCTAGATCGCACCTTCTTTTCTAAGAGTGTACCGAACATCATACTACTGACCTCTAACCCCAAACACCACTTACACAGATTGGTGGCGCTAGCTCAGTATTAGCATCGAGCCAGCAGACGGAAGGGTGAATCCAAGGTTTTAGCTTAGCATTGATCAGACAGTTCATATTGAGATTCAGCCAGTAAACACATATCCATGGTGTGCCAGGAGGAAGGTGAATGTGATTATTATCTACCGGTCAGTTGAGTCTACAGAACAGACCAGCATGAATAAAATAAGTGTTGATGCACCACCCACCAACATACAGGTTCCTCATGGAGGACAAGGTTATTAGTAACTAAAAAGTATTGTGTTTAACTAACACGTCTTGTGTGTGTTCTCTATCTCTCTACACAACATGGCAAACAGCATCTGATTTATCCCACTTCATCTCTCATTGGAACGAGTGTTTCGAGTGTTTTCGCTATAGCCAGGGTTGTTACAAGTACCTGTAAACAATCTCAAATAACCTGGGGATGTTTTTCCTACTTTTTACTCTGACATGTTTTGGGATCCAGCTCCCGGAGGTGTTGTTTCATGCTTATATTGTTTTACACCCTTTGTGAAGAGATGGAGAGCAAACATGAAAGATCTATGGCACTTTGTTGTGGAGCAGAGGGTTGTGAAAAGGAGAGCATGTATTGAGCATAGGGGATAAGATCATCATCAAATTCAACCTGTGCCATGGCATGCTCTTGAAGCAACCCCAAGTGGGTGCATACGCACATAGACACACACACGTGTGCGCACATGCTCAAACACACACACACACACACACACACACACACACACACACACACACACACACACACACACACACACACACACACACACACACACACACACACACACACACACAGGCTTATCACACTTAAACATGCATTCAGAACACAGCATTACATACATTCACATTATATAAGATACACAAGCAGTTTATTAACACCAAGACCATCCACTGACTCCGCCTGGAGTTCCTTATTTTTAATAATGAAGACACGTGTTTTCAAAGAAAATTATGTTTTTCTTTATAGACCTACAATGTGTTGTACAGCGTGGACAATGTTTCTAGAATATACAGTTGAAGTCAGAAGTTTATACACACCTCAGCTAAATACATTTAACTCTTAGGGCTGAAATCCCGTTAACGGGATCGATATGACAACAGCCAGTGAAAGTGCAGGGCGCCAAATTGAAAAACAACAAAAGTCTCATAATTTAAATTCCTCAAGGATACAAGTATTCGAAACCATTTTAAAGATAACATTCTCATTAATCCAGCCACAGTGTCTGATTTCAAAAAGGCTTTACAGCGAAAGCACCAAAAACGATTATGTTAGGTCACCACCAAGCCACAGAAAAACACAGCCATTTTCCAGCCAAAGAGAGGAGTCACAAAAAGCACAAATAGAGATAAAATTAATCACTAACCTTTGATGATCTTCATCAGATGACACTCATAGGACTTCATGTTACACAATATATGTATGTTTTGTTTGAGAAAGTTCATATTTATATAAAAAAAATCTGAGAATACATCGACTCATTATGTTCAGTAGTTCTAAAAACATCCAGTGATTTTGCATAGCCACATCAATTTACAGAAATACTCATCATAAATGTTGATGAAAATACAAGTGTTATACATGGAATTATAGATATACTTCTCCTTGATGCAACTGCTGTGTCAGATTTCAAAAAAGCTTTACAGAAAAAGCAAACCATGCAATAATCTGAGAACGGCGCTCAGAAAACATTTACATATATCCGCCATGTTGGAGTCAACAGAAATCAGAAATAACATTATGAATATTCACTTACCTGATCTTCATCAGAATGCACTCCCAGGAATCCTAGTTCCACAATAAATGTTTGATTTATTCGATAATGTCCATAATTTTTTCCAAATAGCTACTTTTGTTAGCGCGTTTGGAAAACAAACTCAAAACTCACGAAGCGCGTTCACTAGTTGCAGACGAAATGTCAAAAAGTTCTGTTACAGTCCTTTAGAAACATGTCAAACAATGTATGGAATCAATCTTTAGGATGTTGGATTCTTTCTCAGGTTTTTGCCTGCCATATGAGTTCTGTTATACTCACAGACATCATTCAAACATTTTTGAAACTTCAGAGTGTTTTCTATCCAAATGTACTAATAATATGCATATATTAGCAACTGGGACTGAGGAGCAGGCAGTTTACTCTGGGCACCTTATTCATCCAAGCTACCCAATACTGCCCCCAGCCATAAGAAGTTAAGCCATTTTGCCACAACTTTGGAAGTATGTTTGGGGTCATTTTGTACCAGCTTCCTCCAGCATCTTCACAAGGTCTTTTGCTGTTGTTCTGGGATTGATTTGTACTTTCGCACCAAAGTTCGTTCATCTCTAGGAGACAGACCGCGTCTCCTTCCTGAGCGGTATGACGGCTGCGTTGTCCCATTGTGTTTATACGTACTATTGTTTGTATAGATGAATGTGGTATCTTCAGGCATTTTGAAATTGCTTCCAAGGGTGAACCAGACTTATGGAGGCCTACAATTGTTTTTCTGGGGTCTTGGATGATTTCTTTTGATTTTCCCATGATGTCAAGCAAAGAGGTACTGAGTTTGAAGGTAGGCCTTGAAATACATCCACAGGTACACCTTCAATTGACTCAAATAATGTCAATTAGCCTATCAGAAGCTTCTAAAGCCATGACATCATTTTCTGGAATTTTGAAAGCTGTTCATAGGCACAGTCAACTTAGTGTGTGTAAACTTCTGACCCACTAGAATTGTGATACAGTGAATTATAAGTGAAATAATCTCTGTAAACAGTTGTTGGAGAAATGACTTGTGTCATGCACAAAGTAGATGTCCTAACCAACTTGCCAAAACTATAGTTTGTTAACAAGAAATGTGTGGAGTGGTTGAAAAACGAGTTTTAAGAACTCCAACCTAAGTGTATGTAGACTTCTGACTTCAACTGTAGATGTCTCTTTTCTACTGGATCCATAATGCGGCATTATGCTAGTCAAAGTTTATGTACAGTATACGAGTTGTTTGTTTTGGGATGTTGGTTTTCATATCACTACTCAAAAATGTCTCCCTAACATGGTGAAGATGTTTGTCAATCTCTTTGTAGTGAAGCTGTCATCCAGCAATGAGGAGATAGCTGTTGCTTCTCTCTCTGCCTGGTCTACCTGGAGTTTTGAGTTTCTCTCTCCTCCTACACCCGGACACTCTGGCTACCTCGACTCCTCATCTCTCACTGTAGTCAGAGAGGTCAGGGGGTTACTGCAGGCAGGGGGGAGAGAGAATAGGGGAAGCAGGCATGGGGGAGAGAGGAGAGGGAGAGCTGTCTGCCATGGTAGGCAGGTAAAGGGAAGCAGCAACGATATTTTATTAATTTGCTGCTGAGATTCCCTGAAACAGACCCAAGGCTGTGACTGGTATGCAGGGCCACTCCCCTCTCCCCCACCGCCTCCCCCCTTCTCCTACACCGCCTCCCCCTGTGAACTCTACCCTGCGAGGGGTAGACAATTTTTGCCGGCCTGTCGAGATGGATGATGGGAGAGCATCCGTCTAATCAGCCCTCCCAGGACCCCCCGCCCGGCCACCCCCTCGGACCGGACAGATTGACTGACTCCTGGGCCTCGGTGACCCAGAATCCACAGTCCAGAAGAGACTCTGCTCTCCACTAGACCATCATTGTTTCCTGAATCCTCCTGTGACCCGTCCCCAACCTCCACACACCAACTTTCCCCTTCCCCCATCCCATTAAAATATGGAGTGTAGATATTGCATGAGGTACTGATGGGGAGGGCCAATGGTTCAGTGTTGGTGCTATCAGGGCTAGCTGTGGTGTGGTCTCCGGTATGGTCTCCCTGCTCTCTCTCACTCGCTCTCTCTCTCGCTCTCTTTCTTTCTCTCTCATTCTCTCTCTCTCTCATTCTTTCTCTCTCTCTTTCATTCTCTCTCTTTCTCATTTTCTCTCTCTCTTCCACTATCCCCTACCGTCCACCACCCATGCACCCATAGGGGTAGGAGACACATCCTCTTCTAGTCTCTCCTCCAATCTACTGTACTCTTCCTTCCTCCCATGCCTTTACCCTGGTTTGGACAAGCCAGGGGTTTGTGGGTACTCAGGACTGGCCATACTGACATTTTTTTTGTTCTCCCCTTTCCTCAGTATTAGATTCAGTGGATGTGTCTTTTCCTTATTACATAAGGCACTGAGTCACTGACAATGCTCTACTATTCCACTGGGTTAATGAGGCAGATATATTAACTGATGGAGGTGGCAGTGAATTAGCCACAGCTTAAATATTTCTATAAGTGGAAGTTCATTTTGCAGTTCCACTTACATTTGTAAATTTTTTCTGGGATGAAATTCCCCCTCGTTCCTCTTGGCTGGGGCTCTTTTTTATACTACACTTTCATATCATTCCTTGGAAGTCATGTATATCCTGCTCCAATTGACAGATGAGAGGAGAGGAGAGGAGGGGAGTGAGTGAGTGGGT
Organism: Oncorhynchus tshawytscha; assembly: GCF_018296145.1. Lineage (NCBI taxonomy): Eukaryota > Metazoa > Chordata > Actinopteri > Salmoniformes > Salmonidae > Oncorhynchus > Oncorhynchus tshawytscha. The sequence goes on along the minus strand of NC_056438.1, from coordinate 60,257,678 downwards.
AGTCAGTTTGTACACTAGGACTTCTCCTTCTCCCTCTTTTCTTAGATACCCGCAGGACACACCTTAATTGGAGTGTCTTTTAAAATGATTCCTTCAAAGACACCGATGCTCGGTCCAAAGAGCCAGCTCTGTAATGAGTGCTAGAAGTCACAAGAACACATCTGTATCATGTTGTAGTTCTTCTCACAAATTAAATCCTCCTTTTTCCTCTGTGTGTGATAGCCATTATTGCCAAGCTTTTAAATGAAGGAAATGTATTAGCTGGCGTGTCGCCGTGTTAGTGTAAACAGCGGAGCATGTCGTGACATCCATAATGTCTGGGGGAAATACTTACAAATTGGGAGAAAAGATTATATCTTGGAAATAGAGCAGAAATAATCACCATGGTTTGCTGTATTACTAATGATATTATTGCATTAGCATATGTAATAGCATAGCCCATTCTACTGTTGATCGGATAACAATTTTAAGTCTGCGAGAGCCAAATATATGCGGTCATCACACAAAATATTATTTAAACAATATTACATTATTTTATTTAGTATTAAGTTTGTCAGTGTTTTTTGGAGAGTGATGTTTATCTGTGTTTTTGGGTCTCTCGCCGACGTTGAGAAACTGAAACGAGGCAAAGCATTATTCTGACACGGTACATCAGGACTATAATTCCCATGAAGATTGATTTTAGAATGTGCCCATTTGGAATATGCCCCCACCTTGAGTGCATCATGTCCCTAACACTTTCCACTCTGAGGCTGATCTACATTTCACTTTTTGAGAATACACTATCTTCATTTGCCAAGTGTGACAGCTTCACATGCGTTTGAACTTCTGTTTTTACCTTTTTAAATGACAAGCCGGTCTTCTATTCATCACCCCAGGTGCTCACAATGCTGTCACTATTTCAAAAAGTTAAGCATCAAAATAAAAGTGAATAAAAGGGCACAACTGTTTGTTTGTGATGCGCTATAATTAATATTTAAATGCATCTATAATGATGTACAAACACGCTGTACAAACAGTCGTCAGCCCTGTAAAAGGGGATGTGAACAGTGTGAGATGAATGGCGACGACGTAACACAGTCTCGGCATTATACTTTCCTACTATAGGTGGATCAGAATTAGACAGCATGACAAACCTAATGATCCTAGGAGGATTTTCTCACTGCAGTGTGTATGTGTGTGTGTTTGTGCATGTGTACGTGTGTATGTTTGTGCGTGTGTGTGTGTGTATGTAGAGTATGTGTCTCTGTTTCTTCCTCCAAGGGTGGATCTGATGTGTACATGCGAACACAGTGTCTGGAGGGAAACATGACAAAAACTCCCAGAAGCCTTTGAGGCATTCTCTTTCTCTTCTTCCTCCGCTTGCTGTACTACAGGGAAAAGTTAAAACCAAACAGAGGGAGGGATGCTCAGTGCTGGAATTCATCATCGGATCTGTTCCCTAACACACACACATTTGTATTTCTATTTCACTTTCTGACACTTTGATGAAGCTTGTCATTAACGACGCATGAGAAATATATTCCAGGTTTAAAGAGATTCACTCTGCAAATGTTTGATTCTAAACGTGTTTTATAAAACCCTGTTGAGGCTAGCTGGTCCTCACAGCGTCAGATTAAACAGTTCTTCACAGATACGTTTTCAAACATGTACAATAATTATTAGACATTTCAATTTTGTACAAATGTTACATGACACCAATTGTGTGGCTATTAAAAGTGAATATTCTGACTGACTCTCTCCAAACAAGTGGGTAAATGTGAAAGTGTATTTGTTCTTTGTCGGCGTCACAGTTTCAACTCAAATCTAACAGTAGCCTCAAATTTACTCCTAAAATTCACTCTGTCACTGAAGTAGCTAGAGCAGCGAGAGGAAAGGAGAGAGAGGCAGAGAACAAAGAGAGGGGTATTGTATGAGTGAGTTTGCTGTGCTGTGTTGTAGCATCATCGCTACACCATGCAAACTCTTGTGCGTAAGGGAAGCAGTTAAATGTGAGAGTAATTTTGTTTTGTTTCTGGGACTGTGGAGCTCCATGGACCCCATCTCCCTCCCAGTGACAGGCTTGGATCTCACATCCTCTACCCCCCTTCCACCCCCTGCCTCAGTCTAATTAGTGTGTGTAGCCTAGGGCTCACGTCCCACCAAGACTCATCCCCACCATCTCCCTCCCAAGATGGCTCCCCTAAGAAAGATCCTTAATTGGGTTCTTTAGTCATAGTCTACGTTTTAAGTGTGGAAAGGCATCTGTGTTTGTAGCTATCACCTCAGAAATCAGCTCAGATTTTTCTCTTTCTCTCGCTCACTGCTTTCTTTCTCTCTCTTTTCACTGTCTCATTCTCCCCATCTCCCTCCCTCTCCATCTGCTCTCTCTCAATTCCTGTATGTATCTCTCTCACCATCTCTCTCTCTCTCGCTCTCTCTTACTTTCTCCCCATCTCCCTCCCTCTGCCTTCTCTCAATTCCTGTATATATCTCTCTCACCATTTCTCTCTCTTGCTTTCTCTCCATATCCCTTTCTCTTTCTCCCCATCTCCCTTCCCTTCCTATTTCTATCTCCCCTCCCTCTTTCCATCCCTCCCTCTCTCTCTGTTCTCTCTCTCCTTCCCTCTTTGCCGCTCTGTAGTCGCTTCACTTAATGAGGCTCTATAATAACCCAGTGGTTGTGTAGTTGCTTTGCTACCTCAGTCACTCACTGCATAGTGGGTTTCTAGCACCATTCACTTGTCTACATAGACAGGGTAATGATTATCATTTGGTGGAACAAAGCACACTAGCCCTCCAATACGGGATCTATCTTCTCCCGTTGCACCTCAAAAAGTATCATGACTCAGGATATGACCCAGATGTAGACACAGGAGGTGGATGGTTCGGTACTCAGAATATTTCTCGCCGATACATGGAGGAGGTCTAAGGAAGAGCGGACCAAGCTCTCTTCCAGGTAAGCCGACAGCGGCGAATGAACATCTGGGCCGAGGGTATGCTGACCTCTTCCTCTTGCTCAGGGAAGAGAGGGGCTGGTATCCCAAGGAACACTCGAAGATTGAGAGTCCCTTGGCCGAGCAGGGAAGGGAGTTGCGGGCGTACTCCACCCACACAAGTTACTGGCTCCAGGTGGTGGGGTTGGCAGAGACGAGTCAGCGAAAAGTAGTTTCCAGGTCCTGATTGGCTCGCTCTGATTGGCCGTGGAGCACAGGCTGGCCGATGAACCATTGAGGGTGCAGAATGCTTTCCAGAACCTGGACGAGAACTCAGGACCCCGATCAGAGACCATGTTGACCGGAAGTCCATGGATCCGGAAGACTTGCCGCACCACAAGTTGGGCCGTCTTCTTGGCTGAGGGTAACTTGGGAAGGGGAATGAAATGTGCAGTTTTGGAAAACCTATCCACCACAGTAAGGATGGTGGTGTTGTCATCTGACGGAGGGAGACCAGTGACAAAGTCCAGGGATATATGGGACCAAGGGCGATAATGAACAGGGAGTAGTTGAAGGAGGACAGCTGGAGCTTGCCGCAGAGTTTTGTTCTGTGCGCACACAGTGCAGGCACAGAATGAGGAGATGTCTGGAACCATAGTGGGCCACCAAAAACATTGGCTGATGAAAGCCAATGTCCGATGGGAGCCGGGATGACAGGTGAGTTTGGAGCAATGGGCCCATTCCAGGACCGGGGACCTGGCCGAATCTGGTATGAACATCCGGTGTCCGGCTGGGAACGCTGCGCCTTGAAGCGCCGGCTCTCAATACCTCAGACTAGTGTAGCTGCTAGAAGTGTGCGGAAAAAGCAACCCATGCAATAATCTGAGACGGCGCTCAGAACAGTGGCCAAATTAGCCTCCATGTTGTAGTCAACAGAAACCAGAAAATACATGAAAAATGTTTCCTTACCTTTGATGAACTTCATCAGAATGCAGTCCTAGAAATACCAGGTCCACAATAAATGCTTTATTTTTTTTGAAAATGTCCGTTATTTATGTCCAATTAGCTACTTTGGTTAGCGCGTTTGGTAAACAATTCCAAAGTCATTGGAAAGTCATGTCCAAAAGTTCCGTAACAGTCAGTAGAAACATGTCAAACGATGTACTGAATCAATCTTTAGAATGTTGTTTACATATGTCTTGAATAACGTTCCAACCGGAGAATTAGAATTACTTCAGATGAGCGGTGGAACGCAAGTCCTTCCCCTGTGAACGCGCCTGGTGAAAGCATGGTCCACTCATGGCTGTGGTGACTATTTCCTGTGTCAATCGACCCCCCCTTCACAATAGAGTCATCAGACAAAGTTCTATTCACTGCTGACATCTAGTGGAAGGCGTAGGAAGTGAAAACTCATCCATATCTCGCTGTAATTTCAATGAGACCTTGGTTGAAAATCTGCCACCTCCAGAAAAAAAACAGGAAGTGGAATTTCTCAGGTTTTTGCCTGCTATATGAGTTCTGTTATACTCACAGACATCATTCAAACAGTTTTAGAAACTTCAGAGTGTTTTCTATCCAATATTAATAATAATATGCAAATATTAGCAACTATGACTGAGGAGCAGGCCGTTTGATATAGGCAACATTTATCCAAGCTACTCAATACTGCCCCTGCAGCCATAAAACATTAATAAACAGATCACTGACCATTTCGAATCCCACCGTACCTTCTCCACTGTGAAATCCGGTTTCCGAGCTGGTCACAGGTGCACCTCAGCCACACTCAAGGTACTAAACAATATCATAACCGCCATCGATAAAAGACAGTACTGTGCAGCCGTCTTCATCGACCTGGCCAAGGATTTCAACTCTGTCAATCACCGTATTCTTATTGGCAGACTCAACCGCCTTGGTTTCTCAAATGACTGCCTCGCCTGGTTCACCAACTACTTCTCAGATAGAGTTCCGTGTGTCAAATCGGACCTCTGGCAGTCTCTATAGGGGTACCACTGGGTTCAATTCTCGGGCCGACTCTTTTCTCTGTATATATCAACGATGTCGCTCTTGCTGCGGGTGATTCTCTGATCCACCTCTACGCAGACGATACCATTCTGTATACATCTGACCCTTCTTTAGAGACTGTGTTAACAAACCTCCAAACGAGCTCCAGTGCCATACAGGACTCCTTCTGTGGCCTCCAACTGCTCTTAAATGCTAGTAAAACTAAATGCATGCTTTTCAACGGATCGCTGCCCGCACCCGCCCGCCCGACTAGCATCATTACTCTGGACGGTTCTGACTTAGAAAATAAAATCTAGAATTAGCTTCCTATTTCGCAACAAAACCTCCTTCACTCACGCTGCCAAACATACCCTCGTAAAACTGACTATCCTACTGATCCTCGACTTTGGCGATGTCATTTACAAAATAGCCTCCAACACTCTAAACAGCAAACTGGATGCAGTCTATCACAGTGCCATCTGTTTTGTCACCAAAGCCCCATATACCACCCACCACTGCGACCTGTATGCTCTCGTCGGCTGGCCCTTGCTACATACAGTATTTGTCGCCATCTATAAGTCTTTTCTAGGTAAAGCTCTGCCTTATCTCAGCTCACTGGTCATGATAACAACACCGACCCGTAGCACGCGCTCCAGCAGGTAAATCTCACTGGTCATCCCCAAAGCCAACACCAAGTTTGGCTGTCTTTCCTTCCAGTTCTCTGCTGCCAATGACTGGAACGAATTGCAAAAATCGCTCAAGTTGGAGACTTATATGTCCCTCACTAACTTTTGAACATCAGCTATCTGAGCAGCTAACCAATAGCTGCAGATTTACACAGCCAGTCTGTAAATAGCCCATCCTATCTACCTACCTCATCCCCAAATTGTTTTTATTTACTTTTTTGCTCATTCGAACACCAGTATTTCTACTTGCACATCATCATCATCTGCACATCTATCACTCCAATGTTAATTTGCTAAATTGTAATTATTATGACCTATTTATTGCCTTACCTCCTCACGCCATTTGCACACACTGTATATATTTTTTCTATTGTGTTATTGACTGTACGTTTGTTTATTCCATGTGTTGTTGTTGCACTGCTTTGCTTTATCTTGCCAGGTCGCAGTTGTAAATGAGAACTTGTTCTCAACTGGCCTACCTGGTTCAATAAAGGTGAAATACATTTTTTTTGTTGTATGAGCCCAATGAGCGTGCCTTGAGTTGAGGCACTTGGCAGTGAAGAGATATTCCAAATTCTTATGGTCGGTCCACACTAAGAATGGATGTTCCATCCCTTCAAGCCAGTGCCTACACTCATCCAGCACCATCTTGACCGCCAGAAGTTCCCGATCTCCCACATCATAGGTCCTCTCAGCAGAATCGAGATGATGGTAGAAGAAAGCGCAGGGATGCAGCTTTTGGTCTTGGCAGAATGCTGGGACAAGACGGCCCCCACTCCAATGTCCGAGGCGTCAATCTCCACCACGAACTGACGGGATGGGTCCAGATGGATCAGGATGGTGGAAGTGCTGAAACGGTGCATCAGATCCAGAAACACCCAGTCCGCAGCAGGGGACCACATGAACGGAACCTTGGGAGAGGTGAGTGAAGAGGGGGGAGGCCAGGGTGTTGTGGAGTTGAATAAAGCTGCAGTGGAAATTAGCAAATCCCAGGAAACGTTGCGGGTGCACTCTGGATGTGGGTTGGGGCCAATTCACCACCGCTCTCATCTGTCAGGATCCATCTGAATGTTCCCTGCAGCGATGGCGTATCCCAGAAGGAGACAGTGGAACAATGGAATTTACATTTATCTGCTTTAACAAACAACTGGTTCTCCAGGAGGCGCTGAAGGACTTGTCGGACTTGGAGAACATGCTCTTGAGCTGACCGGGAAAAGACAAGGATGTTGTCGAGGTAGACAAACACAAACCGGTTCAACATGTCACAGAGCACATTGTTGACCAGAGCCTGGAACACTGCAGGAGCGTTGTTCAGACCAAACGGCATAACTAGGTACTCGTAGTCTCCTCTAGCCATGTTGAAGGCTGTCTTCCACTCGTCTCCTTCCCGTATCCGAACCAGGTGGTAGGCATTCCGAAAGTCCAACTTCCAAAAAATGGTCGCCCCCTGGGGGCACTCAAAAGCCAAGGAGAGGAGTGGAATCGGGTAACAATTTTTTACAGTGATGTCATTGAGGCCCCAGTAGTCGATACAGTGGTGCAGGGTTTTGTCCTTCTTTTTCACAAAACCCTGCACCGGCAGGGGAAGATGAAGGATGCATGATCCCAGCAGTTAGAGAGTCCTCAATGTATACCACCATGGTCTTGGTGTCCGGGCCAGACAGGGAATAAAGCCGCCCCCTGAGGTGGTGTGGTGTCCGGCAGGAGGTCAGTAGCACAATCGTAGGGTTGATGCAGAGGAAGGGATGTGGCGCGAGCCTTGTTGAAAACCTCCCGGAGGTCCTGGTACTCTGCGCGAACCGCGGAGAGATCCAAGGCTTTTCACAAGCCCGCAGAACGACGTGCCAGGGCAAGCTGCGCTGCCTTAAGGTCATGTGCATTGCAGAATGGGCTCCAATCCAGGTTAGAAGGAGTAGCCAAGTCAATCAGGCTTTTTCTCCTCTGGAGCCATGACAATCCCAAAGCCACAGGTGTATGAGGAGATCGAATTAGTAGAAACTGTATGGAATCATTGTGATTACCTGACACTCGCTGGTTAACGGGAACTGTACTGTGAGTGACCCTGTCAACGGAGCATCAGTCCAAAGCACTGGCGTCCATGGGAATAGAGAGGAGTTGAGTAGAGATACCCAGCTCAGATACCAGGGTAGCGTCCATGAAGCTCTCGTCAGCCCCAGAGTCAATGAGCACCCGGAGAGATTCTGACCAGTCAGCCCACAGCAGGATAGCGTGGAGTGGAGTGTGAGTAATGGGAGTTTGGAGACTCCCTGTATGGCCCACCAGCATTCCCGTAACTACTGATGAGCCTGATCTTTCACTGGACGGGTGGATATGTAATGTCCTGTTGTACCACACTACAGGCAACTGTTGGCGCTCAGCCTGCGTAAATGTTCATTAGGAGACAATCGAGCCCTGCCCTGTTGCATGGGTTCAGGAGGAGATGAGCCGCTAGTCCCAGATGATCCCCGAGGGGTCTCTGGCTTTCTTGGGAATGCAGGAGTCGGGGACTTCCGGGGTTCTTCGGAGGCGAGGGTGAAACCGTGGACAAGCGTGTGTGGCTGAGAACAGACCTTCTCTCATTCCTGCGTTCCCGGAGGTGCCCATCGATACTTATAGTCAAGGCTATGAGGGAGTTGTGGTCCCTAGGTAACTCCCGGGCTGTGAATTCCTTTTTGATTTCCTCCAATAATCCATGAAGGTTAGGTGTTGAACAGGGACTCCGGGTTCCAGGCTCTCTCGGCGGCCAGCGTACGAAAGTCAACCGCGTAGTCTGCCACACTGCGGGAGTCTTGATGAAGTAGCTTCTCAGCCGCCTCTCTCCCAGACACATGGGAATAAAACACCTTCCTTACCACCTCCGTGAAATCTCCAGACTAAGGCAAACAGCGGATTGTTGATCCCACATAGCCCAATCGAGCACCCTTCCAGATATCAGTGTTCTAAGATACTCTATTTTTGACAAATCCAAAGGAAATGAAGAGGGCTGTGGATCAAAGATGAGTGAGAACTGGAAGAGAAACTCACGGCTGGTTCCAGGATCCAGGAGGTTTCCATTGTGGCTTGCTCTAGTAATGAGTTGAACATACAGTTGAAGTCGGAAGTTTACATACACCTTAGCCAAATACATTTAAACTCAGTTTTTCACAATTCCTGACATTTAATCCTAGTAACACTTCCTTGTTTTAGGTCAGTTAGGATCACCACTTTATTTTAAGAATGTGAAATGTCAGAATAATAGTAGAGTGATTTATTTCAGCTTTTCTTTCTTTCATCACATTCCCAGTGGGTCAGAAGTTTACATACACACAATTAGTATTTGGTAGCATTGCCTTGAAATTGTTTAACCTGGGTCAAACGTTTCAAGTAGCCTTCCACAAGCTTCCCACAATAAGTTGGGTCATTTTTGGCCCATTCCTCCTTGTCCTCCTTGCTCCTTGCTCGCATACGTTTTTTTCAGGGTTTTTTTCAGTTCTGCCCAAAAATGTTCTATGGGATTGAGGTCAGGTCTTTGTGATGGCCACTCCAATACCTTGACTTTGTTGTCCTTAAGCCATTTTGCCACAACTTTGGAAGTATGCTTGGGGTCACTTCAACTGTATGGTCACAGAGTTCTTCCAAGGTATGGAGTCCCTCCATAAGGTTCTGAAGTAGCTCCTCGTGTCTTCCAATGGTGGCTCCTTGCAGGAAGAGCTGGTCTGAGTCTACTGGACTGAGGGCATGCAGAGGTTTGTAATCCAAGGCAGAGTCATCAAGGGACAGAACAGCAGCCAGGCTCAGGGTCAGGGTAGGCATAAAGGTCAGAACCTGGAAGACTAGAAAACAGAACTAGAGAGAAGGTAACACACGTAAAAGACGCTGGGATGACTTGACGAGACAAGACAAACTGCCTAACAGACAAACAGAAAACGCAGGTATAAATACACGGGATAATGGAGAAAAATGTGAGACACCTGGTGGGAGGTGGGGACAAGCACAAGACAGGTGAAACGGATCATGGTGTGATAAATAGATGGCTCTTTTTCTATCCAGCCAGACTATCCCAGCTATTACTCATTTATTACATGGCTATTATTCACACAACCACATGCCAGAGGCTAGACACAATAAGACACACACCAAAGTCTCCCCACTCCACCCTAGCCCCAGAGCTGTACTGAATGTCCATGTGTCCCCAGACACCACACTTCAAACAAGGCGGTTGGTTACCAAGGAGACCATAGCGGTGGTGGCCAAACAGCGACAAGGTCAGCCCTCCCTACGACCAAATAAATCAAATCAAATTTTATTGGTCGCATACACATATTTATCAGATGTTATTGCGGGTGTAGCAAAATGCTTGTGCTCCGAGCTCCAACAGTGCAGTAGCATCTAAAAACAATTCACAATAATACACACAAATCTAAAAATGGAATTAAGAAAAATATAAATTTTAGATTGAGCAATGTCAGAGTGGCATTGACTAAAACACAGTAGAATAGAATACAGTATATACTAATACAGTCAATAAGTGTTGACTATGGAGAGTGACAGCTGCTAGTTTTATTAGTTGTATTTATTTATTTGATTGTATTCTTCATAAGCCAAACAGGAAGAGATTGCACCCCTAGTGGTCGTGCCAACAGTATGGAATGGAGATCAATGCAAGCAAAGGGGGACTGAGTCAATACTGGCCTGGGTTCAATTAAACCTGCGATCACTGCTCAGACAGAACCCAGGGAATGTAGCACTAGGACTGCATGGGCCTTCTCGGTCTGGTCATAGGGGTGAACTTCCCGTATACAGGTTAGCTATGATCAGTCTTTTTACAGTATCTGGTGAAAACACCATAGAAAAAAATAGCTATTTAGAGCTTTGTGGAATGAAATAGCATTTGTCCAGTGCTTTGTGTTAGTAGTTCGGATACAGCATGATCCATATGTGTCTCTTAAAGCAGCCCAATGTTCCAGTTTAACCTGTGATCTGTTCTGAGGCCTGTGAGTTCTTTGCTCGGCGTATCTGAGCAGCAGCGTGCTCTGCTCTTATGCATTAATTAAACTTCTGACTGATGACTAGCAGTGTGCTGTGGCTGGATCTCTGTGGTTTGGCGCTCCGCTTGCTCCCTGTGCTCCAGATCCAGCTACTGTATGTCAGCAGACTTATGTCCGCTACGAGGTAGTTTCAGCACACACTCAGTAGATATGGGGGGCATAGCCACTACTGTTTAGACATGGGGGGGATAGCCACTACTGTTTAGACATGGTGGTCATAGCCACTACTGTTTAGACATGGTGGTCATAGCCACTACTGTTTAGACATGGGGAGCATAGCCACTACTGTTTAGACATGGGGGCATAGCCACTACTGTTTAGACATGGGGGCTTAGCCACTTCTGTTTAGACATGGGGGGATAGCAACTACTGTTTAGACATGGTGGTCATAGCCACTACTGTTTAGACATGGGGGCTTAGCCACTACTGTTTAGACATGGGGGCATAGCCACTACTGTTTAGACATGGGGGCTTAGCCACTTCTGTTTAGACATGGGGGGGGTAGTAACTACTGTTTAGACATGGTCATAGCCACTACTGTTTAGACATAGTGGTCATAGCCACTACTGTTTAGACAAGGGGGCATAGCCACTACTGTTTAGACATGGGGGCTTAGCCACTACTGTTTAGACATGGGGGATAGCCACTACTGTTTAGACATGGTGGTCATAGCCACTACTGTTTAGATATGGGGGATAGCCACTACTGTTTAGACATGGGGGATAGCCACTACTGTTTAGACATGGGGGCATAGCCACTACTGTTTAGACATGGGGGCATAGCCACTACTGTTTAGACATGGGGGCATAGCCACTACTGTTTAGACATGGGGGATAGCCACTACTGTTTAGACATGGGGGCATAGCCACTACTGTTTAGACATGGGTCAATAGCCACTACTGTTTAGACATGGTGGTCATAGCCACTACTGTTTAGACATGGGGGTCATAGCCACTACCGTTTAGACATGTGGGGATAGCCACTACTGTTTAGACATGGTGGTCATAGCCACTACTGTTTACACATGGGGGCTTAGCCACTACTGTTTAGACATGGGGGGATAGCCACTACTGTTTAGACATGGTGGTCATAGCCACTACTGTTTAGACATGGGGGCATAGCCACTACTGTTTAGACATGGGGCGATAGCCACTACTGTTTAGACATGGGGGTCAGAGCCACTACTGTTTAGACATGGGGGCATAGCCACTACTGTTTAGACATGGGGGCTTAGCCACTACTGTTTAGACATGGGGGATAGCCACTACTGTTTAGACATGGTGGTCATAGCCACTACTGTTTAGACATGGGGGCATAGCCACTACTGTTTAGACATGGGGGCATAGCCACTACTGTTTAGACATGGGGGCATAGCCACTACTGTTTAGACATGGGGGCATAGCCACTACTGTTTAGACATGGGGGCATAGCCACTACTGTTTAGACATGGGGGATAGCCACTACTGTTTAGACATGGGGGCATAGCCACTACTGTTTAGACATGGGGGCATAGCCACTACTGTTTAGACATGGGGGCATAGCCACTACTGTTTAGACATGGGGGATAGCCACTACTGTTTAGACATGGGGGCATAGCCACTACTGTTTAGACATGGGGGATAGCCACTACTGTTTAGACATGGGGGCATAGCCACTACTGTTTAGACATGGGTCAATAGCCAGTACTGTTTAGACATGGTGGTCATAGCCACTACTGTTTAGACATGGGGGTCATAGCCACTACCGTTTAGACATGTGGGGATAGCCACTACTGTTTAGACATGGTGGTCATAGCCACTACTGTTTAGACATGGGGGGCATAGCCACTAGTGTTTAGACATGGGGGGCATAGCCACTACTGTTTAGATATGGGGGATAGCCACTACTGTTTAGACATGGGGCGATAGCCACTACTGTTTAGACATGGGGGGCATAGCCACTACTGTTTAGACATGGGGGCATAGCCACTACTGTTTAGACATGGAGGGCATAGCCACTAATGTTTAGACATGGGGGATAGCCACTACTGTTTAGACATGGTGGTCATAGCCACTACTGTTTAGACATGGGGGCATAGCCACTACTGTTTAGACATGGGGCGATAGCCACTACAGTTTAGACATGGGGGCATAGCCACTACTGTTTAGACATGGGGGCATAGCCACTACTGTTTAGATATGGGGGATAGCCACTACTGTTTAGACATGGGGCGATAGCCACTACTGTTTAGACATGGGGGCATAGCCACTACTGTTTAGACATGGGGCGATAGCCACTACTGTTTAGACATGGGGGCATAGCCACTACTGTTTAGATATGGGGGCATAGCCACTACTGTTTAGACATGGGGGCATAGCCACTACTGTTTAGACATGGGGCGATAGCCACTACTGTTTAGACATGGGGGCATAGCCACTACTGTTTAGACATGGGGGTCATAGCCACTACTGTTTAGACATGGGGGCATAGCCACTACTGTTTAGACATGGGGGCATAGCCACTACTGTTTAGACATGGGGGGATAGCCACTACTGTTTAGACATGGGGGCATAGCCACTACTGTTTAGACATGGGGGATAGCCACTACTGTTTAGACATGGGGGCATAGCCACTACTGTTTAGACATGGGTCAATAGCCAGTACTGTTTAGACATGGTGGTCATAGCCACTACTGTTTAGACATGGGGGTCATAGCCACTACCGTTTAGACATGTGGGGATAGCCACTACTGTTTAGACATGGTGGTCATAGCCACTACTGTTTAGACATGGGGGGCATAGCCACTACTGTTTAGATATGGTGGTCATAGCTACTACTGTTTAGACATGGTGGGCACAGCCACTACTGTTTAGATATGGTGGTCATAGCCACTACTGTTTAGACATGGGGTGGATAGCCACTACTGTTTAGACATGGGGGCTTAGCCACTACTGATTAGACATGGGGGGATAGCCACTACTGTTTAGACATGGTGGTCATAGCCACTACTGTTTAGACATGGGGGATAGCCACTACTGTTTAGACATGGGGCGATAGCCACTACTGTTTAGACATGGGGGCATAGCCACTACTGTTTAGACATGGGGGCATAGCCACTACTGTTTAGACATGGGGTGCATAGCCACTAATGTTTAGACATGGGGGATAGCCACTACTGTTTAGACATGGGGGCATAGCCACTACTGTTTAGACATGGGGGATAGCCACTACTGTTTAGACATGGGGGGCATAGTCACTACTGTTTAGACATGGGTCAATAGCCACTACTCTTTAGACATGGTGGTCATAGCCACTACTGTTTAGACATGGGGGTCATAGCCACTACCGTTTAGACATGTGGGGATAGCCACTACTGTTTAGACATGGTGGTCATAGCCACTACTGTTTAGACATGGGGCGATAGCCACTACTTGTTTAGACATGGGGGGCATAGCCACTACTGTTTAGACATGGTGGTCATAGCCACTACTGTTTAGACATGGGGGAAATAGCAACTACTGTTTAGACATGGGGGGCTAGCCACTACAGTTTAGGCATGGAGGGATAGCTACTACTGTTTAGACATGGGAAGGATGGCCACTACTGTTTAGACATGGGGGCATAGCCACTACTGTTTAGACATGGGGCAATAGCCACTACTGTTTAGACATGGTGGTCATAGCCACTACTGTTTAGACATGGGGGCATAGCCACTACTGTTTAGACATGGGGCGATAGCCACTACTGTTTTAGACATGGGGGGCATAGCCACTACTGTTTAGACATGGTGGTCATAGCCACTACTGTTTAGACATGGGGGCATTGCCACTACTGTTTAGACATGGGGGGCATAGCCACTACTGTTTAGATATGGTGGTCATAGCCACTACTGTTTAGACATGGGGAAATAGCAACTACTGTTTAGACATGGGGGGCTAGCCACTACAGTTTAGGCATGGAGGGATAGCTACTACTGTTTAGACATGGGAAGGATGGCCACTACTGTTTAGACATGGGGGCATAGCCACTACTGTTTAGACATGGGGCAATAGCCACTACTGTTTAGACATGGTGGTCATAGCCACTACTGTTTAGACATGGGATGCATAGCCACTACTGTTTAGACATGGGGCGATAGCCACTACTGTTTAGACATGGGGGGCATAGCCACTACTGTTTAGACATGGTGGTCATAGCCACTACTGTTTAGACATGGTGGTCATAGCCACTACTGTTTAGACTTGGTGGTCATAGCCACTACTGTTTAGACATGGGGGATAGCCACTACTGTTTGACATCGGGGGGATTGCCACTACTCTGTAGACATGTGGGGATAGCCACTACTGTTTAGACCTGTGGGATAGCCACTACTGTTTAGACATGGTGGTCATAGCCACTACTGTTTAGACATGGGGGGCATAGCCACTACTGTTTAGATATGGGGCGATAGCCACTACTGTTTAGACATGGGGGGCATAGCCACTACTGT
Organism: Oncorhynchus tshawytscha; assembly: GCF_018296145.1. Lineage (NCBI taxonomy): Eukaryota > Metazoa > Chordata > Actinopteri > Salmoniformes > Salmonidae > Oncorhynchus > Oncorhynchus tshawytscha. The sequence goes on along the minus strand of NC_056438.1, from coordinate 60,242,581 downwards.
TTAGACATAGCCACTACTGTTTAGACATGGGGCAATAGCCACTACTGTTTAGACATGGGGGGCTAGCCACTACTGTTTAGACATGGTGGTCATAGCCACTACTGTTTAGACATGGTGGTCATAGCCACTACTGTTTAGACATGGGGGGCATAGCCACTACTGTTTAGATATGGGGGCTTAGCCACTACTGTTTAGACATGGAGGGATAGCCACTACTGTTTAGACATGGTGGTCATAGCCACTACTGTTTAGACATGGGGGGCATAGCCACTACTGTTTAGACATGGGGGGCATAGCCACTACTGTTTGACATCGGGGGTTTTCCACTACTGTTTAAACATGGGGGATAGCCACTACTGCTTAATCATGGGGGGGATAGCCACTACTGCTTTGACATGGAGGGATAGCCACTACTGCTTAGACCTGGGGAGTAGCAACTACTGCTTAGTCATGGGGGGATAGCCGCTGCTAGGACTGTGAGCTCTATAACAATAAAAACAATTGTGCAGGGTCTTGGATGGAATCAGGTAGCAGAAGTAATGGGAGTTAGTGCTGGAATCACTTTCAGTTCTTGTTGATATGAATATATGAGTTTGAAGAAAGTTTCCATTGCATACATGCATCTTAGGATTCTAAATAAAATAGATTGTTTTGGCATTTTTCTGTCTTTCAATGTCAGTTGAAATGTCACAAATCAAAATTACCTGACAACTCCCTAAATTGTTCTTTAGCAAATTATTCAATCATTGTTGTGAATTGGTGCGCATAAAACGTGTCAACAAATGTTTACCATTTCAATTATGTCTCTTTGAGGCCTAATGAGAATCTGATGTTTTTCACCTGGCCTGGACTGTGCTCTCTGTTGCCTGGCATCACGCTTGTATAATATAATGTCTCCTCGACTTTCCCCCAGTTTGAGGGGTCCCCCGAGACCCAAGCTTAGAGAGTAATTATTGTTCATTCCATCAGCTTTCTGAACACTCTATAAAGTCACAGCTCTGGGTTGTAGTAGACATTCCAGAACCAGAAAGAATGAGTTGAGTTTTTAGTCCTGCTATAGTTTTGCCTAGTTTGTAGATTAGGGACTGACGCATGCCAGATCTTACAACTCCTAGATAGGTATTTTAAGTATCAGCTAACCTCATCATATGTTATAGCAATCTGTCAGTCGATGACACAGTAGATAATGTGGCATGCAACCATTGGTTGATGCATGCAATGTCAGAGCAGGGGAACATGACCTAGAGTAAACGAGAGGTTTAAAATGGCAGCTGATCTGTTTGGCTTTTTCCTCTGCAGGGCTGATGTAACAGGTACACCTCTGTTGCCTTGCTACACTGGAGCCCAGACCGGTGCTATTGATGGAGACCAGAGGAATTGGAAACTACATAAAGAATGATTAGTTAATAAATCAACTCCCCAGCCTGCATGCACTTTCCCTGTCTCTCTCCTCCCTCTCTCTATCTCTCTTCCTCTCCTCCTTCTCTGTTAAATTCTTTAAGACATTTGCATGGGTTTTCATAGGTACACAGGACCCCTGCCGGGCATTCTCCCTCCCTCCCTCCGTTCCCTCTCACCCCCCGAGGGCGTTCCAGCAATATGATGTAATCTGATGAAAGAAGGCAGTTGGAGGGTTAACGGTGGCAGAGAGCCAATCGATGGAGCAGAGAGAGGAGGAAGAAGAGCCTTCTCAGTCACAGGCTTTATTCGGGAGAGAGATGGATGCTCATTATTGATCAGAGCAAAACTTTATTTAGTGGAGAATTGACTGCTAAGGGTTTTACCTGGGCTCTGCTGGTAACTGGGACCTGCAGTATAGCAGCGTGGTGCATGTAGCCCAGCGGGTAGTCGGGAAGAAGAACCATGGGGGGTCAGGGAGAGTGTGGGTAAGAGAGGGGGAGATTGAGGATAAGATAGGGGGAGATGCGGGGTAAGTGAGTGTGAGATTGGGGGTTAGGAAGAAAGAAGATTGGGTAGCAAGGAGATTGGTGGTAAGGGGTTTAGGTGGTTGGGGTCAGTCAATCTGTTATGAATTGACATGATTGATTTAGGTGACATTGGTGGGCTGAGGCTAGGAGCTGAGGCAGTGTATTTGCTGTATTTCACTGTGTGAATGGTTGCACACATTGGCCTTCAAGAATTTCATAAAATGATAGAGTCGAAATTGAATGATGGAGTTCTTATTTTCTCTCCCTCTATCACTCTCTCCCTCCCCCCTTTCTCCACTGATATACAGAACAGTATCTATCTTCCACTCTGTGGAGTTCAATATCCACAGAGGTAAAGGTATCATTTTCCTTTTACCTTTTTTTTAATCTCTTTCATTCTTTCTTTCTTTTCTTTCTATTTCCCTCCAGCCTGCATGGCTGCCACGGCCACTGAAGTCGTTTAGCACCGTCCTTGAAAAAGCCCTCAGTGAGAAAACTACTGGCATGTTTAAGGAAAAGGTAGAATGCAGTGTGTGTCAGACAAAGCTGGGATGTGCAAGGGGTAGGGTGGTGGAGATGGAGGGAGGGTACTCCCCAGGGGGGTTATTTTCCCCTCTAATAGCTGTTACGAGCCCTACATTATATCCAAGGAGCTACATTCCTTTGGGGTCCAGACACACACACATACACACACACACACACAGTACACATACAGTACACAAACACACACACACACAGGCACACTCTCTCTCCCTCTCTCTCTCTCTAACACACATAGACACATAGAAAAAAGCACACACACTCTCTCCCGGCCGCTTTGCTCGCTCCGTGTCAATATCCTGCCATTTGAAGTCACGTACTGCAGGGGCTTCTGGGAGTCACCGAGGAGCCAGGCTGACGGGTAATGGGCCGCATTCATTAATAAGGTTGCCGTGCTCCTGTCCCTCCCCGGCAATGCCACGGATGTCTTCACCGGGGGGATGGGAGGTGGGGGGGGGGCGTCCCGTGGGGAGTCTCCTCCCAGACTCACTTAAAGGAGCTTTATTTCATCGAGAGAAGAGAGGAAAGAGAGAGAGAGGAGAGGGAAGCAGAGGACAGAAGAGAAGCCGGGACCGGCTCTTTAAAATGAAGTGCGGGGGCCCAGATGGGGCCCCAGGCAAGCCGAGGCTAACCCTTCTAGGGGTCAAACTCCCTCCTGCCCCCGTCAAACAGCTTATTACCCCACCTGTCGGAAAGTAATCGCCCCGGCTGAAAGGAAAGCTGTCGAGGTGTTTAAATGCTTTATATGGAGGCACTTGAAACGGTAAAGAGGGAGGGGATGGAGGGGAGGGGACTAATGGACGTGGCCTAGCCTGCCTTAGGGATTCTGCTATGTTGATAAGACTGAAGGTGACTGCAGTCAGTGCATTAGTAAACTCACCTTTATGGCTCAGGCTCGCTGAAGGAGTCACAACCTTTTGTGGTTCAGGGTCTTTCCATGTTGTTTATTCAAAGAGAATTCAAACCTATCCGGAGTAGGAGTTTGCTTACGTGTGAGGGTGTGTTTGAATTGTATGTCACTATACTTCTTTGTGTGTGTAATCAGCGTACTGATGAGTGGTTGACAGGTGTGCCTAGTCCGTGGAAGTGTAGCGAGTCCAAGGCCATGTTTTTAACAGAGCGCAGCAAGTGGGGCATGTGGTTTGCATTAAAGGGATTAGCAGTCACTTCAAAAGATGACCTGGATTTGGCCCACCAGGGACACCAGTTACACACCCCCTGGTCCACACACACACTCCCTCCTTTAAAGAACCTAGCTGGCGCAGCTGCCCCCACTACAACCACTCTCCCTCACTGCACCACACCCCACTGGTGTGTGTGTGAGTGTTTGTGTGTGTGTGCAGGGTTGCGTAGGTTACTTTCTAAATGTAATCTGTTACAGTTACTAGTTACCTGTCCAGAATTGTAATCAGTAATCTAATTTTGGGATGACCCAAACTCAGTAACGTAATCTGATTACATTCCGTTACTTTTAGATTACTTTCCCCTTAGGCGGCATTAAAAGAAGACAGAAATGTATGTTACCAATTGATCGACATCTATTGCAGGATAAACCAATGTTAAAGTTTAAATAGCTGGCCATATATTGATGTTAAATGTTACTTTATGGGTTGATTATGAAGACTTCTTCTAACCCATCGCTTTCTACTACATATAATAATACAATTAAATTAAACTCAGCAAAAAAAGAAACGTCCCTTTTTCAGGACCCTGTCTTTCAAAGATAATTCGTTAAAAATCCAAATAACTTCACAGATCTTCATTGTAAAGGTTTAAACACTGTTTCCCATGTTTAATGAACTATAAACAATTAATGAACATGCCCCTGTGGATCGGTCGTTAAGACACTAACAGCTTACAGACGGGAGGCAATTAAGGTCACAGTTATGAAAACTTAGGACACTAAAGAGGCCTTTCTACTGACTCTGAAAAACACCAACAGAAAGATGCCCAGGGTCCCTGCTCAACTGTGTGAATGTGCCTTAGGCATGCTGCAAGGAGGCATGAGGGCTGCAGATGTGGCCAGGGCAATAAATTACAATGTCCGTACTGTGAGACGCCTAAGACAGCGCAACAGGGAGACAGAAAGGACAGCTGATCGTCTTTGCGGTGGCAGACCACGTGCAACAACACCTGCACAGGATCGGTACATCCGAACATCACAGCTGCGGGACAGGTACAGAATGGCAACAACAACTGCCCGAGTTACACCAGGAATGCACAATCCCTCCATCAGGGCTCAGACTGTCCGCAATAGGCTGAGAGAGGCTGGACTGAGGGCTTATAGGCCTGTTGTAAGGCAGGTCATCACTAGACATCACCTGCAACAACGTTGCCTATGGACACAAACCTACCGTCGCTGAACCAGACAGGACTGGCAAAAAGTGCTCTTCACTGACAAGTCGTGGTTTTGTCTCACCAGGGGCGATAGTTGGATTCACATTTATTGTTGAAGGAATGAGCGTTACACCGAGGCCTGTACTCTGGAGCGGGATCAATTTGGAGGTGGAGGGTCTGTCATGGTCTGGGGCGGTGTGTCACAGCATCATCGGACTGAGCTTTTCATTGCAGGCAATCTCAACGCTGTGCGTTTCAGGGAAGACATCCTCCTCCCTCATGTGGTACCCTTCCTGCAGGCTCATCCTGAAATGACCCTCCAGCATGACAATGCCACCAGCCATACTGCTCGTTCTGTGTGTGATTCCTACAAGACAGGAATGTCAGTGTCCTGTCATGACCAGGGAAGAGCCCAGATCTCAATCCCATTGAGCACGTCTGGGACCTGTTGGATGGGAGGGTGAGGGCTAGGGCGAAATCCCCCCAGAAATGTCTGGGAACTTGCAGGTGCCTTGATGGAAGAGTGGGGTAACATCTCACAGCAAGAACTGGAAAATCTGGTGCAGTCCACGAGGAGGAGATAAACTGCAGTACGTAATGCAGCTGGTTGCCACAACAGATACTGACTGTTACTTTTGATTTTTGATTTTGACCCCCCCTTTGTTCAGGGACACATTATTCAATTTCTGTTAGTCACATGTCTGCGGAACAGTTGTCTCAGTTGTTGAATCTTGTTATGTTCATACAAATATTTGCACATGTTAATTAAGTTTGCTGAAAATAAACACAGTTGACAGTGAGAGGACGTTTCTTTTTTTTGCTGAGTTTATATCTTTACATTAAAAACCAAAGTCTATCAGAATTACAGTCATTCCAATAAAATGTTATATCCATTGATCTTCAGGAATAGGACTTGGAAATATGGAAGTATAGATTAGCCAAGTTAAGAATTTATGAGCCATCCCTACTCTGTTGTTTATGATTTTGTTGTCATGGAGGACTGATTGGGCTCATTGATTCGAGTTGAAAAATAAATGCTGCGCTCATGGAATGGCATGATTTGACCACTACTGAAAAGTGATATTTACATGTGAAAAATGAATGCCATATGCTGGATTTGCTATAGGCCTATTGGTGACACTTTGATATCTTGATAATATCCAGCTGTTTAAAGGGCAAATCCACAGATGAAACATTAACAAAACGGATGCCCTGTCTCTGTTTTGGTAAAAAGCTGAGGGATGGGCCTGGAGAAATGTAACCACCCTCAGATTAATAGACAGAGCTATGGATGCAAGGACTGACAATCCATGATAAAAAAAATATGTTTTAACCATGTTATGAGGCTGTACAGTGTTTGTTTATATGTACAAGGTTTACAAACATTGGAGTAAAACAAGCTTAACAAGGTTCTCAGAGAGTGTGACAGTTGAACTAAGCTCACGCGGCATGTATATTCTTTAACAATCAATGGATTCCTCCATATATATATATATATATATATATATATATATATATATATATATATATATATATATATATATATATATACATACATACAGTGGGGAGTGGGGAGAACAAGTATTTGATACACTGCCGATTTTGCAGGTTTTCCTACTTACAAAGCATGTAGAGGTCTGTAATTTTTATCATAGGTACACTTCAACTGTGAGAGACGGAATCTAAAACAAAAATCCAGAAAATCACATTGTATGATTTTTAAGTAATTCATTTGCATTTTATTGACTGACGAGTTTCAATAAAACTAGTTTCAATGAAACTAGCCAAATTAAGAATTTATTAGCCAGCCCTACTCTGTTGTTCATGATTTTGTTGTGGAATGGCATGCATTGAGCACTCTGAAAAGTGCTATTTACAAAAGTAATCCTCAAAGTAATCATCTAGTTTTTCAAAAGAATCTGTAATCTGATTACAATATTTTTGCTGGTAATATAACGGATTACAGTTAACATTTTTTTGTAATCCCTTACATGTAATCCCTTATACTCCCAAACCCTGTGTGTGTGTTAATATATTCCATCACAGATATTACATGGTAACTGTTGTTTCATGGCCACAGCCATTGATCTGATGTTGGTATTGATAGTTGGGGATTGAGATGTTGTAAGGAGGGAGATGTTGTCAGCTCCATGGTGGCGTGTCAGTGTGTCAGGAGAGGATTTAACCATGTTTAATCCCTTGGAGGACCAGAACATATGGCTCCACATAACCATTTACTGCTGCTCGGGTTGATTGGACATACACCCACATCCTGACATTCACCACTTACAACACTACATTATGTCAATCACCCTTTGAAAAACCAATGGTGAATTCATTATTTGGTACTAGGAATATGCCTTAATATTAATGAGAAGATATTCAGTGTTCAAATTCAAACTTTCTAAACGGAGTAAATGTTGAATGAAATGGAATGTCCTTGTGTTAAATTTGATCTTGATTCAGTCGTTTCATTCCTTTCTCTCTCTCTCTCCCTCTCTGTTCTTCCTCCTGTCCAGAACCACACGCTGACTCAGCACAGCAGCTAACCAGGCAGATCATCACTTGGCCTGAGGAGCAGAGGAGAACCATACGGCGAGGAGGAGAATCATGTCTGACCCAGTCAGTCCTCCAACCACCGTCAGTGCAATAGCCCACTGGCTCTTTTGCACTGAACTTTGGATTCACTTCACATCAGGAAGGACCATGTCACACAAAAATAAAAGGACAGATGAAAGACAGAGGTGTGAAAAAAAGACAGAAAAACGTATCTCTGGTCTTTGTCTGGTCGTCATGTCACCAAAACTGGACAACTATCTTTGTAAATAGAAGTACTTCTTCATGTGTTGCTTAATAACTCCAGCTAAATTGTAGTCTTATACAGTACAGTATTTGCTAATGTACAGTTCAGAACCGGTTGTTCCCAAAAAATAAAGAGAGAAAAAAAGCTAAACAGAGAATGCCACTGTCAACAAGAAGATGTGGAACTCATCCACAATATGTTGGCGAAACAGGGTGCCAATGTGGGGTATTATTATATAGGAAACATGAAGTTGTGGTATGGTCAGTAAGGTCCCTTTTCATCAGCGCACATTTCCTGTATGTGACACTATCCTGACCTGGTCACTTATGACAGAAGGGTGTAGCAGGATGCTTGATCACCAGCAGAGCCTGACATGACATCACAGGTCTCATTCCAACATGGCTGCCATTCCAGTTGACCAGCTGAGGACTAAGTTGTGCATTTAATCTGGTCCGCCTGCCTAACTGCACATGGACAAGTTCAAATGAGACAAAGAAAAAAAAAGAAAAAATGGAGAAAAACAGGACAGGGTTCTGATATATGCAAAAGCAGTGACACAGATTTGAAAAGGCCAGCTAGCTACTCTGGTTGGCACGGTAACAGAGACATTGTCAACCCCCCTGTGTCTCCTAGAGCATCATGGGAAATCTCCAGCCCACTGACTCAAACCTGTACGTTTCTGTTATTAATGTTTACTGCTCGTTCAAGCCTGGAGATTACTGGAAAAATTATGTCATTTTTCTTAGCTCTTTGTATTACATTTTTTTTTGCAATGGGGAATAAATCCATTTTGATTTGGGGTCGTGGGGGAGACTACATGTATTAGGTCTCTCTGGGGGATGTGCTTAAACTTATGTCCTGGGCTCTCCTTGAGAGCTCCCAACTCCTCCTCTTTCTTCCCTGTTTCCTGCGGTATCCCATTGCTCTGCTCTCTGCTCAAGCTGGAAGCCATTGTGGCATTATAATACACCAATATAAATCATTCTGTTATGTAAATGTTTTTGCATTCATTGAACCTGAGATGCACTTTTGTATGAAACTTTAATGTTTTGATCTTTTGATTGAGAATTGTTCGTACTCAGTTTACAGGAAATTAACCACCATCTCCTGCTTCAGCAAAAGGACAGTTATCTTGTCTGTTATTCAAATGTTATTGTACAAATATGGAGTTCTGTATTTGGCAGACCTCGTTTTTTTTTGGTGTTGCACATGTGATGGAAATATTAAAACTGTATGAAAAATGCCGTGTGTGTGTGTGTGTGTGTGTGTGTGTGTGTGTGTGTGTGTGTGTGTGTGTGTGTGTGTGTGTGTGTGTGTGTGTTTATGCATGCATGTGTGCGTATGCATACAGTATGTGTGTGGATCAATTAATTTGATTAAGTGGCAAAATGGGCCCTTGGCAGCATAAACATTATCATCTTCAAAAGCTTACTTTGCATTTTTGGATTTAAATCAAATTCCATCCTTTTCGCTGGTTCCCTTGTGGCTCTGCCTAACGAACATCTGAGCATCTTAAGGGAGGTCTGCGTTATTAATGACTCCATTACCCATCACCCTGTGCGGTCCCATTCCACACACCCTCGCACCAGGCCTATTAGGGAGCCTGCAGCACTCCAGGGGACCAATGGAAAGGAAGGATGTCTGTGCCGAATGGGACAAAGGGCCAACTAGTAACATCTGTCTGTCTTTACAGATGATTCCTCACAGCAATGAGATGAAAAACACAAAGTCCAAAATATCTGTTATGACAAGGGACATGAGTATGTCATGCAAAAGCATATATTTAACAAAGACAACAAATTGAATAAGATTATAGAATGCTTATTAATGTTTTAATAAAATTATGCCACTTTTTTTCTGAACAAAATTAAGATTAGAAATAAATTAAATCAGCAGGGAATATTCATTCCCATATTCATGGGAATTCCTCATTCCTGGGAAATAATTGCAATCCCCAATCCCTATCAGGAGGACCTGAAATATTCTGCTTTTACAAAATGTGATGCTGTTTTCAAATGAAACACAATACCTTGCTCTTGTTAAAGCTTTTAGAATGTATTTGTTTATTAGTATTATGATTCACCAACCTACCGTCTTAATACATCAATACAAGAAAATATATAAACTCACAGCACCTCCCATTGGTCTGCCTGTAGGATGATTGGCTGGTAACAGACCCAATTATGTGTCCAGACAGATTATTGACCATGACGAGCCAGCACCACGACCATGGGGAAATGAAGTCACTTTATGTGTCAACAACAATTACTTCACTGGATTCTCCTTCACTGTATCCTAATGAACACATATAATGATAAGCCGATCAGATATATATATATATATAGAGTAGAGGTGCTGATGTAGTATCTGTTTTATCTGCTATTTTGACTCCTCTTCATTATGTTTTTCTGACTGTGACAATCTTTTTCAATTGAAATGGAATGGAATAGATGGCTCATCTCACCAGTGTTCCAGCATTAACTGTCAAGCAGAATGCAAGCTGGGCAGCCATTAAACAACTCTGCTAGCATCTCCCCGTGCCAGACACTTTTAATAAGCTTCAAGGGCATTCTGAACGGGTCCAGAACTTTGTGTTGCCAGAGATGGACTGGCCCACATCATCCATTACGTTAAATTGGGTGGCGGCCTCCAGCTCATATTTATGATTTAATTAAATTAACTTGTGAGAACCACCGAGGCCTCCATTTCGCCCGCCAGCCTCAGCAATGAAAAGCACACACACACAAACACACATGCGCACACAGGCACGCACACTCACATACGCACATGTATACACTCTCACACACAAACACACAGATGCATATGCCTCCAAATTCCTCCTGCCCAAGAGTGAGACTGTGGGCGCTTTGGCAAGGGGACTCTCAGAGGCTCAATTAAAGGAATATAAATACACAGACCCCAGTCATCTCCGACAGCGAGCAATGGACCACATGGCCTGCACGGCATCTATAGAGATATCATTACTGGGCTGATTCACCATAATATGGCTGCACACACATACTGTACTTTCAGTGCAAGACGAATGATGTTCCTAGGTTGTTTGAACCGCGGTTTGGATATTTCCCGTGCTGGTAGTCTTTGCCTGTGGATCTTCTTTTAACCACACAGGGTGGGTCAACTCCCACCGCACATTGTAGGCCTGGATTATCCTGCGGTATGAGCCTCTTTCCTGGTGAGGGGGCCTCCCTGTCATCCTACCCTAAACTGAGTTAGTCCTGACACTTTATCATGGTCACTTCTCTTGGTCTATCCCTGCTTGCCACAGAGGTTAGCTGACTCCTTCATACTTTTAACACTTCATGGGTAGTTTGTGACACGGTATGCTACGTGACAGAGGGGGCAATCCAATAAAAACAAAATTGTCCTCTGCTCTATTTTTGTGTGGCTCGCCTCTTACTGTGTGTTATCTCGCTGTTCACACAGGATACGTTCAGCCACGGGGTTAAACTATTTTTATAAGCATGGCATAATCTCAGACACTCCTGCTAGCGGCTGGTCTTGTCACGCCCTGGTCAAAGTATTTTGTGTTTATCTTTATGTATTTGGTCAGGCCAGGGTGTGGCATGGGGTTTTTGTAATTGTGGTGTGTTTGTCTTGGGGTTTTGGTGGTGGTATTGGGATTGTAGCTTAGTGGGTTGTCTAGCAAGGTCTATGGCTGTCTGGAGTGGTTCTCAATCAGAGGCAGGTGCTTATCGTTGTCTCTGATTGGGAACCATATTTAGGCAGCCATATTCTTTGAGTTTGTCGTGGGTGATTGTCCTGAGTGTCTTGATGTCCTTGTTTGATGTTAGTTGACACAAGTATAGGCTGTTTTCGGTTTTCGTTTCGTTTATTGTTTGTAGTGTTCGTGTTTAGTCGTGTTTACGTTTGTTTAAATAAACATGGATCGCAATCGACACGCTGCAGTTTGGTCCGACTCTCCTTCACTATATGAAAACCGTTACAGAATCACCCACCACCAACGGACCAAGCGGCGTGTCAACAGGCAGGAGCAGTCGAAAGAGGAGAGGCAACAAAGGCAGCAACAGCGGCGCAATGAGGATTGGACATGGGATGATATATTGGATGGCAAGGGTTGCTACACATGGGAGGAGATCCTGGCGGGAAGGGATCGCCTTCCATGGGAACAGGTGGAGGCACTTAGGAGAGCAGAGGCAGCCGGAGAGAGGAGCCGGCGATACGAGGGAACACGGTTGGCAAGAAAGCCCGGGAGTCAGCCCCAAAAATTTCTTGGGGGGGGGCTTACAGGGAGTATGGCTATGCCAGGTAGGAGACCTGCGCAAACTCCCTGTGCTTACCGGGGGGCTGGAGAGACCGGGCAGGCACCGTGTTATGCTGTGGAGCGCACGGTGTCTCCAGTGCGGGTGCACAGCCCGGTTCGGTATATTCCAGCTCCTCGTTTCGGCCGGGCTAGAGTGGGCATCGAGCCAGGTAAGGTTGGGCAGGCTCGGTGCTCAAGAGCTCCAGTGCGCCTGCACGGTCCGGTCTATCCAGTACCACCTCCACACCCCAGCCCTCCGGTAGCAGCTCCCCGCACCAGGCTTCCTGTGCGTGTCCTCGGTCCAGTACCACCAGTACCAGTACCACCAGTACCAGCACCACGCATCAGGCCTACAGTGCGCCTCGCTTCTCCAGCGCTGTCGGAGCATTTCTCCTCTCCTGCGCTGCCGGAGTCTCCCGCCTATCTAGCGCTGTTAGAGCTTTCCTCATCTCCAGCGCTGCCGGAGTCTCCCGCCTGTCTCAGCGCTGCCAGAGCTTTCCTCATCGACACAGCGCTGCAGGAGTCTCCCGCCTGTTCAGCGCAGCCAGAGCTGCCAGTCTGCATGAAGCAGCCAGTCGCATGCCAGAGCTCAGTCTGCATGGAGCAGCCAGAGCTGTTCAGAAGCAGCCAGAGCTGCCAGTCTGCATGAAGCAGCCAGTCTACATGGAGCAGCCAGAGCTGTCAGTCTGCATGAAGCAGCCAGAGCTGTCAGTCTGCATAGAGCAGCCAGTCTGCATGGAGCTGTCTGCATGGAGCTGCCAGTCTGCATGGAGCTGCCAGTCTGCAAGGAGCTGCCAGTCTGCAGGAGCTGCCAGTCTGCACGGAGCTGTCAGTCTGCACGGAGCTGTCAGTCTGCACGGAGCTGCCAGTCTGCAGGAGCTGCCAGTCTGCAAGGAGCTGCCAGTCAGCACGGTGCCGCCAGAGCGGTCAGTCTGTAAGAAGCCGCCAGAGCTGTCAGCCTATATGGAGCAGCTAGTGCCGCCAGTCTGCCCAGCGCCGCCAGTGCCCCCAGTCTGCCCAGCGTCGTCAGTCTGCCCAGCGTCGTCAGTCTGCCCAGCGTCGCCAGTCTGCCCAGCATCGCCAGTCTGCCCAGCACCGCCAGTCTGCCCAGCACCGCCAGTCTGCCCAGCACCGCCAGTCTGCCCAGCGTCATCAGTCTGCCCAGTCAGTCTGCCCAGACTCAGTCTCCAGATCTGCCAGTCTGCCCAGCACCGCCAGTCTGCCCAGCGCCGCCAGTCTGCCCAGCATCGCCAGTCTGCCCAGAGTCTGCCCAGCTCCGCCAGATCTGCCAGTCAGCCAGACTCTTCCAGATCTGCCAGTCAACCAGACTCTTCCAGATCTGCCAGTCAACCAGACTCTTCCAGATCTGATCTGCCAGTCAGCCAGACTCTTCCAGATCTGCCAGTCAGCCAGACTCTTCCAGATCTGCCAGTCAGCCAGACTCTTCCAGATCTGCCAGTCAGCCAGACTCTTCCAGATCTGCCAGTCAACCAGACTCTTCCAGATCTGCCAGTCAACCAGACTCTTCCAGATCTGCCAGTCAGCCAGACTCTTCCAGATCTGCCAGTCAGCCAGGATCTGCCAGTCAGCCAGGATCTGCTGAAACCACCAGCCAGCCAGGAGCTGGTATATCTACCTGCCTGAGCTTCCTCTCACTCCTGAGCTTTCTCTCACTCCCGAGCTTCCCCTTAGTCCCGAGCTGCCTCGGTCCCGAGCTGTCCTTCAGTCCCGATCTGCTCCTCAGTCCAGTGGGGTTCTGGGTGAGGACTACTAGGCCATGGTCGGCGGCGAGGGTGGACTATCCAGGGACGAAGGGAGAGGGGACTAAGACATTAAAGGAGTGGGGTCCACGTCCCGCGCCGGAGCCGCCACCATGGACAGACGCCCACCCGGACCCTCCCTATTGTTTTGAGGTGCGTTCGGGAGTCCGCACCTTAGGGGGGGGGTTCTGTCACGCCCTGGTCAAAGTATTTTGTGTTTATCTTTATGTATTTGGTCAGGCCAGGGTGTGGCATGGGGTTTTTGTAATTGTGGTGTGTTTGTCTTGGGGTTTTGGTGGTGGTATTGGGATTGTAGCTTAGTGGGTTGTCTAGCAAGGTCTATGGCTGTCTGGAGTGGTTCTCAATCAGAGGCAGGTGCTTATCGTTGTCTCTGATTGGGAACCATATTTAGGCAGCCATATTCTTTGAGTTTGTCGTGGGTGATTGTCCTGAGTGTCTTGATGTCCTTGTTTGATGTTAGTTGACACAAGTATAGGCTGTTTTCGGTTTTCGTTTCGTTTATTGTTTGTAGTGTTCGTGTTTAGTCGTGTTTACGTTTGTTTAAATAAACATGGATCGCAATCGACACGCTGCAGTTTGGTCCGACTCTCCTTCACTATATGAAAACCGTTACAGGTCTTCCCTTTATAGTTGATCTGATAACACAGCTTCAGGGGTGAGTCACACTTGCCAAGTCCCGGCTATAGGGTTTCAGCTTAAACAAATGTATTGAAATGAATTCTCAGCCTAAAGCAGGAGTTCGGCACTTCGTCTGAGTAAGGACAAACTATAGACACTCAGTAGTCCGCTTGTGTGATTGTTACACAGTTACCCACAAGCTCCCCTGTGGTTTCCTGCTCAAGCCCACAATATGGTATGGCCGCGGGATACCTAAGGTGAACCCCCTGAGCCTAAATTTGTTATAATGAAACTTTTTTTCTTCAGCACTTATTTAACAAATAGTGTCATTTAACTAGTTAATGAAAACCAGTAACACTTCTATTTTGGTTCCACAGCTTCACAACTGATGGGTTTTCCTGTTTTTTTTCTATAGCAATTATAATGCAGTAGCTTCTAACAATAGTAATTAAGTTATGTTCTTACCTTACCCCACAAATTATTCTAACTTCTAATACAGGGCTGCCCAACCCTCTTCCTGTAGATATACTGTCCTGTAGGTTTTCAGTCCAACCCTAATTTAGCATGTCTGATTCAGCTAGTTAAGATCTTGTTGAGCAGCTAGTATGTAGAATCAGGTGTGTTAAATTAGGTTTGGACTGAAAACCCACAAGACGGTAGATCTCCAGGACGAGGGTTGGGCAGCCCTGTTCTAATACATGAATCAGCTCCTGAAGCCCATGCCTCTGACTACAGCCACACAACACACCCCCTCCCACCTACACGTGATATTTAAGGAAAATTACATACCACATTGTCTCCTTTACACGTGATGTCTACACAGAGTCAGGTAACAAATGGACTCCTTCGTAGGTGACGACAACCCGTGGTGTCATCTGCTTCATGGCAACGTCCCATCAGGCAACTCTAACAACTCCATCCGAGGGCAGAGGTTTGACGGGGGTGTCGTCAAATATGATGAACCTCCACGTCCGGCAGAGGATCATCTACATACAGTCCACCCGCACCCATAATTTCCTCTCTGCCTTTGGCTGGGTCTTGCTGCTCTTTAGCTACTTGTGGTCCTTCTTCCATTCTTTTTGTCTTTTCCTATTTTCAGTTACCAGATTTCTGTCTGGGGACTGGAGGAGTCATCAGTTCATACTGACTAGGCTCATTCACGATAACATGAAGCTAGGGTTATAGTTAGGGTTAGGGTAATGGATAGGATTAGAGTTGAACCAGGAGGTGGACATGAAGCTAGGGTTATAGTGAAGGACCACGTAGGGTGAGGCGGCAATCAGCAGGAGAAGCAATCAGCAGGAGAAGCTCTCTAGTCTGTTGACCTCTACTACCAGAGGCATACTGTAGTGTACGATTCATGAAAGAATAATGAAAACCTACTGGGGTATTCCTTAAAAAGCATTGTTTTTGCACTGCAAAAAAACACAAACACCAAACAACTCCTTCACTTCTTCTTGCTCCCTTAGCTTCTCCTTACTGCTTCTTTTTCTTTTTTTTACTGACCACGGTTTAGACTGAGCATTCCTCCCACTGAACGGGACCTGGGAGACCTCTTATGGCATTCAATATGTGCGCCCAAGCATGAGCTCCAGATCCATTTAGCCGGGGGATCCATGGGGACTGTCTGGGGTAACCCAATCTCTCACACCACCGCGCCCATAGAATTAGGAATTAGAATACTAGAATGGATATGAACCTTCTTATGGTGAGATAAAGGTCAGCCATTTTGGTCAGGGAGTTGGTCAACCTTGGTTTGCCAGTGCTGTGATAAAATATTGTGTAAAATAATGAATATGCCAACATTGCATTCAGAAGATGCAGTCAATCCACTGCCATACACTGACTGAAATCAGCTGATGATAGAACTTAGACAAGTTGTAAATGCAACAAGTACTGCTATTGTATCATATAATAACACTCACACCTTTTCAAGAAAACAAACAGACATTTAAGGTCTGTTTGCATACATTTTAGAGGCTATTTATATAGAAAATTAGTATAAAACCGGTATAAACTGTATTTATGATTATACAATATATACTAACGTATGTGGACACCCCTTCAAATGAGTGGATTCAGACATTTCAGCCACACCCGTTGCTGACAGGTGTATAGAAATTGAGCACACAGCCATGCAATCCCCATTGAAAAACATAGGCAAGAAAATAGTTCAGTGACTTTCAACGTGGCACCGTGATAGGATGCCACCTATCCAACAAGTCAGTACGTCAAAATTCTACCCTGCTAGAGCTGCCCAGGTCAACTGTAGATGCTGTTATTGTGAAGTGGAAATGTCTAGGAGCAACATCGTCTCAGCCGCGAAGTGGTAGCCCACACTAGCTCACAGAATGGGACCGCTGAGCGCTTAAGTGCGTAGCTCATAAAAATGATCTGTCCTCGGTTGCACTCACTACCATATTCCAAACTGCCTCTGGAAGCAACATCAGCACAATAATTGTTCGCCGGGAGCTTCAAGAAATGGGTTTCCATGGCCGAGCAGCTGCACAAAAGCCTATGATCACCATGTGCAATGCCAAGTGTCGGCTGGAGTGGTGTAAAGCTCGCCTCCATTGGACAGTGTGATGAATCACACTTCACCATTTGGCAGTCCAACTGACGAATCTGGGTTTGACTGATGCCAGGAGAACACTACCTGCTCCAATGCGTAGTGCCAACTGTAAAGTTTGGTGGAGGATAAATAATGGTCTGGGGATGTTTTTCATGGTTCAGGCTAGGCCCCTTAGTTCCAGTGAAGGGAAATGTTAACGCTACAGCATACAATGACAATCTAGATGATTCTGTGTTTCCAACTTGTGGCAACAGTTTGGGGAAGGCCCTTTCCTGTTTCAGCAGGACAATGCCCCTGTGCACAAAGCAAGGTCCATACAGAAATGTTTTTTTGAGATCAGTGTGGAAGAACTTGACTGGCCTGCACCTTTGGGATGAATTGGAACGCCGACTGTGAGCCAGGCCTAATTCATCCAACATCAGTGCCCGACCTCACTAATGCTCTTGTGGCTAAATGGAAGCAAGTCCCCGCAGCAATGTTCCAACATCTGGTGGAAAGCCTTCCCAGAAGAGTGGAGGCTGTTATAGCAGCAAAAGGGGGCCAACTACATAATAATGCCCATGATTTTGGAATGAGATGTTCGACGAGCAGGTGTCCACATACTAATAGAATTATTGTCAACCTAAAATGTTGTCATACACTACAGTACATGACCAAAAGATCATTTCTGACATATCACATGCCTTAATTTTATTTCCCTGCATAAGAAAAATCAGTGTTATGCCTCTACTGCCATTCATTCCAATTAGACTGGTTTGGATTTCTCCTTGACCAATATGGCTGCCATTTTCAACCAATTCTGGAATTTTGATGGTTTATGACCATTTTGATGGTTTATGACATATCCCTTCTAATAATTTAATAGGATCTCTATGACCACACCGTCCCCTCTCCTCTCTCTTGTCCAGAGAGACATCTTTTCAAAACTGTGTCAGCAAAATGGACATTGTCGCCTCTCCATGTCTAATCGAATCTATGTGAAAAAGGGCCGCCTTTAGTATTTTTTTCAATTCACTGTATTTTCCATTTTAACAGACGCTCTTTTTCAGAGTGACTTACAGGAGCAATTAGGGTTAAATGCCTTGCTCAAGGAGACATCGGCAGATTTTTTCACTAGTCGGCTCGGTGACGCGAACCAGCGAGCTTTCGGTTACACTCTTAACCACTAGGTTACCTGTAGCCCTCATCTCCTCTTCTTTCGCTGATGAATGATTTTTTCACTAGTCGGCTCGGTGACGCGAACCAGCGAGCTTTCGGTTACACTCTTAACCACTAGGTTACCTGTAGCCCTCATCTCCTCTTCTTTCGCTGATGAATGTTCTGTGTCAAACTTGATCCTTGTGATGCGTAGTAATCAGCTCTACTGTAACTCATAGGCTCTTTGTAAAAATCCATCTTTATAGAAGACCTTCTTAATTAAGAGAAAGAAATACTTATCACAGTAACTTCAAAACTAACATACAGAGAATTAAGGGCTATAGAGGTGTGGATGGCAAGAAAAAACATCTCAGGTGATAATGGGAGAAAAAAGTGTGTGGCTGTGAATATCACCTTCAGATCTTGGAAGAGTCACAGAAGCTTGGCAACAGTGAATCACCCGCCCCCATGCAACACCACAAATCCTCTCTTCCTCTAATACACCTGACAACACAGGTACTACAATACGTCACTACAACACTACTACTACAGTACAACAAACATGACCTCAACTGTCTGTAATACAATGATGCGTCATAATGTCAAATTAACTGAATGTATTGAAGATACCATTGGAGCTTTGCCTATGTGATCTAGATCTTAACTTACTCTTGAGCTGTGTACATCCCACTTACACAGTTAGCTGCAGTAGCTGTGTGTACACTGCATTATTTATGTACACAGTACTATCTCTCTCTCTCTCTCAGATTTTCAACCTTCCCTTCCCATCACACTGGCATGCAGGAGCCAAGAGTCTTCCTGTGGGTTTGACCACACATAGTCTATATTTCATTACTTGGTGTTTAATTCATTTTAGAGAATACAAAAATAATCCCCCTGTTTTAAGTGTTATGCTGTCTTGTTGGGTCTGCTAGGGCAGTGGGGTGGGATGGAAGATGATGGCTAGAGGGAGAGACTCACCTTCAGCCTCTCCTAGTTCAGGACGCAGGGGGGATCATTAGCCATCAGGGCCGCAGGAGGGAGGAGGGAGTGGGGGATGGACAGAGGAAGAGCCGAGCTCACATGGCCTCTGCTCTAAGTCTGAGTGTGTGGGGGTGTAGAAGAGGGCAGAGTAAGAAAATAGCTACTTCTCGAAGATGGGCAGGGATAGATAGAGAATGAAAGACAGAGAAACACAGCCATACTGAATTTAGTTGATTTAGTTGTATCTGGGCTAATTAGACTTGTCAGTCATTCCATGGTTTTATATGATATATTTGATTGAATGCTTTACTGGCAGAGGAGGCCTAACACTTTGCAATGGAGGTGTGTTTTTGTGAAGTCTTATTTTTGTCTGTTTGTTTTGCCTTATGGAGGCAGGGAGGAAGGGGAACTAATTGTATTGCCTCATAATGCCAGTTAGTTTGTCATTTGTTTTCCTACATGTGCTTATTGGTGAACTAGGAAATGCTCTATAATGGTGCCTCGTGGGAGATAAAGGCCTCATTCCCCCTGCTTCTGTATTTCTTTTTCTCTCGCTATCCCTGTATTACCTACTTTCTCTCACCCTTGTTTAATTTACTGCTACCTCTTTACCCGCTCTCCTCAACTCTTTTATTTCCCTCTGTCTCTCTCCCCCTTTCCCTCCCCTCTCTTGCATATCTTGTATTGTAAACAGCTCACAAAAGTGTGACAAGGTCTCCTCGTGTTCCCCCCTCTTTTACTCTCCCTTCTCCCAGCTGTTTGTTATTGTCTCCTCCGCCATCGTGTGTTTGTCTCTATCACACTTTTCTTTATTCCCCTCTCTCTCTTTTTTCTCTCCGCCGCGTCAGAAAAGAAAAAGTTAATTAAATATGGAACGAGACGGAGCAGCATCTCTTTAAACCATCATGTCATTAAAATGGCATCCCTGGGAGATCAGCTTAAAAGGAGTCGGAGCACAATGTCTTCTCAGTCAGATATTTATGGGCCTGGTTATGTAAACATGCTCTCTTTATTCTCTATGTATATTTCATGTAATTATCACTTTTTGTAGCGCCTGTCCCCCGAGACGTGTAGAGGCAAGGAGTTACTGGGGGAATGTCATTAGAAGAGACTATTGTTACAGAGACAGTATGATACTGCTGTGGAGTATGCTGTATGCTACATTCCCAGACTCACTGAGGAAGGTTGTTTTTTTAATCTATATTTGAGATGTATCATCCATAAATCATAATTGTATGTATTCATATATGCTTTTGAATCTGACTCATATCTCTGTCTCTCTGTCTGGTATGGGACTACAGCTTAATTCAATCATCTGTACATTTACAACAACAGACCTTGTATTCAATTCACTCAATTATTTCTCCATCTGAAAGCAATGGATAAATGTCCTACAAAGGACTGATCAACTGATCAAATAAAAACAGTGGACCCTTCACCTCACCCATCATATATTCCCATCTATAAAGAATAGGGATCTAGTGCAGTGTGAACTCGCTTCTCCAACAAAACTTGGAGAAGCCACTGCCAGCTGACGAAAGCTGCTCATTAAGAGGGCTGGAGAGCCAGCAGGGGTGTCTTATGAAACACTACAGGCACCGGGGTTGAACTAGAGTAGAGGAGGCTGGGCCTGGACCTCTATCACAACCCACAACAATGGTGCTGTGGACAGGTGACAAGGGAGAGGGGAGACTGGGGAGACAGGGGAGGGGAAACAGGGGAGGGGAGAGGGGCAAGAGGGGAGACAGGGGACAGGGGAGAAGGGAGACAGGTTAGAGGGGAGACAGGTTAGAGGGGAGAGAGGCAAGAGGGGAGACAGGGAGGAGGGGAAACAGTGGAGAGGGGAGAGAGGGGAGTCTGTAGAGAGGGGAGCTAGGAGACAATAGAGAGGGGAGGCAGGGGAGAGGAGAGGGGAGAGAGGAGACAGTAGAGAGGGGAGACAGGGGAGAGGGAGGGGAGATGGGAGCCAGTAGAGAGTGGACACAGTAGAGAGGGGAGACGGAAGTGAGGGGAGACGGGAGACAGGAGTCGGAGGAGAGGGGAGATAGGAGACAGTAAAGAGGAGAGGCAGGGGAGAGGGGATAGGGGATACTGGGGAGAGGGGAGACAGAAGGGGAGGGGAGACGGTAGAGAGGGTAGACACGGGAGAGCGGAGTCTGAGTCGGAGGAGAGGGGAGATAGGAAACAGTAGAGAGGGGATACAGGGAAGAGGGGAGACAGAGAAGAGGGGAGATAGGAAGGGAGACTTTCCTAAATTAATATTGTCCTCTCCTCCCTGTTCCTGTTCCTGTCCTCACCTCTTTTTGAAGAGCTGAGGTTCCTTCTCCTCCAATGCTTCCATCTGCTACTTCCCTATCAAGGAATAGACTTTTGAGATATAGCCAAGGAGACAGTAGAGACAGAATATACAGAGCAGACTGCTCTATGCCACACACATTCACTCAGGCATGATGTCATGTCAAATATGATTCACAAATCAAAGCTCTTTCCTTGTTTTCCATAGATACAGAGAGACGTGATTGCATGGTATGATGGAACAGCTTGTCAAGGTGCATCAATCCAAACACAGACACACAAACATGCCTATAGTATAATGGAAACACACACGCAATTATTGCCACTAACTATTGTTCATTTGAATCTACTGTGCCATGGAGTCAAAGTGTCTCTGTGTAATTTAACAATGTCTGATTAGGGACAGGACAGTGCATGCAGGTCTACTGACTGTGAAGCTGTAATTTCTCCTCTGGTTATCAGGACCAGAAAACCCTCTTCTCGTCCCTCTCGCCACACCAGTGAACCTGCCATAATGCCATCCAATCTGACCCCTCACATCACCCTGCCACATCACCATGCAGTAAACCTATGTGAACTGCAGAATTCTAAAGTTGTCTGCAATAACCACTGCAGAATTGCTTTTAATCAACGTCTGAAATGAGGGTGACTGGAAGCGTCGCCCCATGCTGATTAAATGTAATTGTTTAATTGCCAAGTGCTGGGAACCCATCCTAAGAGGATTCCAATGGAATTATTTAAGCTCCAGTCAGGAAACGCTGTGTCCTGGAAAAGCGGAAGGAGGGAAAACGGAAAGAGGGAAAAATTGCACACAAAAAAACAACTTTTTTAAATATTCTTTCTATGAAATATTGAGTGTGGTTTACCTTTCAGTTGGGTGATAAGTGAACAGCCTGGGGCCACATTGAACAGCAATGAACCTGGTCAATCACCATCTCAAAGGAGGTCAAGTCACACTCAAGCCCTGTGTGGGGTGAAGGAGGATGGCCTCACCTCCCTCCTGTGTTTGATTTCCCCTTTCCCCTGTGGACCTATGGATCTATTCTCAAGGTTCTTTAGCCTTTATTTCTACTGAAATACCCTGTGACAATGACTTTGTGACAAGGTCTGTGTACTGAAATGTCTGTGAGGAGTTTCAATGTCCTTCATCATGTTACAGTAAAGCACAGCACCTATACACCATTTTCAGGTCCAAGTCTTTTTCAGGGTCAAGACTGAAGATTAGTTAGTCATTAGACGTAGAGAACCTAAACAGAGGTTTTCAGCATGAAGTCATTGTATCCGGCCCTATACATGAAGGACTCCTGAAAGGCTCTCATGAATGGGGTTATATAGGCCCCCTTCTCCATCTGAAAACCACTTTGTTTATCTGACAATGGGCTCTATAAACTTAAGGGGCACAGGTGCACTCCATTTAAGGTCGCAGAATTTAGTCACAGATGTTTTGTCTTCCTACACACACACACACACACACACCCATGTTGACTCCAAAGCTTCCCAGAGTTGTGTCAAGTTGGCTGGATGTCCTTTGTGTGGTGGACCATTTTTGATACACACAGGAAACTGTTAAGCGTGAAAAACCCAGCAGCCTGGCACCTACTACCATACGCTGTTCAAAGACACTTCAATATTTTGTCTTGCCCATTCCCCCTCTGAATGGCACACATACACAATCCATGTCTCAATTGTCTCAAGGCTTAAACATCCTTCTTTAACCTGTATGCTCCACTTCATCTACACTGATTGGCCACATTTAAAAACACATTTCCACAAACCCATGACATTTTAATCTATCAATCACACTATCTTTCCTAACCTCACTGACCTAGTGCAAAATAGATGCCCGTTAGTGGAGCTTGTTTTAGCATTTAGAAACATGCAGGAAGAACTGAGGTTTCGTGTTTTGATGATGAGTGCAGTAATCCATCCCTACCATAGGGAAATGCTCTTCCTACTGCTACTGCTGCATCCCATGCCTCTAGGCACAAGTGTGTCTCTGTCTCCCAGACCTGGGTTCAAATAGTATCGGCAATCTTTAAAATACTTTGAACATTTGTTTGAACCTACCTGGAGTGACGTATAGTAGGGGTTTGCATTTGATTCATTATTCTGTGCCAGGCAAGCTCAGTAAAGCGCAGCTATAGCATTTGAAAGATTTTGAGTACTATTTTAACCCAGGTCTGTCTGTTATCCCTCACCACCATACAGGGGGGTGGGAGAGGAGCTTTGCACCCTGCAGCTGTGGCCTTATTCCCAGGCAGGCAGCCAACACCTGACCATGCAAGGCCAGCTGGCCCAGATGTGCACACAGACAATGGCAACACTTTGAGCAATGCAGTCCCCTCTGGGACCCGAGGCACCTGCAAACCAAAGGCCCTTCTCACTATCTAGCGTCATGTTGCAATTATACATCTAATAACTCACCATCACCCTGAGAGAACCACACTAATCTATAACATAACACAGGAGTGACTCTCCACAATTTATTTTGGAGCATCATTCTAAACATGTGTGGTCTGTGGAAGATTTAGTACTTAGTTACTGTAGATGACCCAGAAGTGTTTTCCACAGCATTGGCCCAATTTGTGGAACTTACCTGCAAGTTTTGGTCTGGAAAGTTCACTAAAAACAACAGATAACTTGTCAATCTTGTCAAGCACTGTGTCTCATTGAAATCAAGCAACGTACTCAAAACAAGGCTGCACCTCAATGTGTTATCCTTTCTAACAGACCAATGTTGATGACAGCTTTTTTTGAATCAATGACAGAGCACTGCATAAAATTATCAAAATGACAGGGTTAAACATTTTACACATGGATTGCTTGAGTGCAGAAAGCGTAACTGAAGCCTAAGAAAACAAAGGCCTCAAATGAATAATTTGATCTGTGCTTATTTTTAATCTCAATCAATCGAGGGTATTGATTCAGTCAGTAACTAAGTATTAAGCATCAGCTGTCAGAGCAGCTTACCGATCATTGTACGTGTACACTGCCCATCTGGAAATAGCACACCCAACTACCTTGTTACTTACCCTCTTGCTCTTTTTCACCCCAGTATCTCTATTCTCTACTTGCACATCATCTGCACATGTCATTCCAGTGTTAATGCTAAATTGTAATTATTTCACCTCTATGGCCTATTTATTGCCGTACCTCCCTACTCTTCTACATTTGCACACACTGTACATAGATTTTTCTATTGTGTTATTGATTGTCCGTTTGTTTATGTGTAACTCTGTGTTGTTGTTTTGCCGTCCTGCTTTGCTTTATCTTGGCCAGGTCGCCGTTGTAAATGAGAACTTGTTCTCAACTGGCCTACCTGGTTAAATGAAGGTGAAATGAAGTAAAAAAATCAAATAAACTATGGGTACACAGAGGGTGTTGATACAAACAAAAGCTAGAAGATGCACAGTGACATCTAGTGGCGAATTTACTCCTGTACACCAAGTTCATTATCCAATACGGTACAAAAGAAACAAATACTTTGATTTACCACCTGTTTGTCATACAATAAAATGCCTTCTTGTATAAAGCAATTTAATCTGGCCAATATGGTAATTCAGCCTAATAAATGTTAACATATCAGTTCATGTTGGCCAATGTTTGATGACAAAGAAATATTTTCTATAGAGGTCAGTAGTGGCATAATTCTGACAGCAGAGGAAGGTAGTGGCCTGTTTCTGAAAAAGTTAAACATGAACGTTTTTTATTCATACACCAAATATTGGTCTGACGATAATGATGACAAGCATGAATTCACATGGGCCACATAGTACCTTGGTGCCATATAATTTGATGAATACTGTACATTTGCACAAAATTCAGACTTCACAGAGAACGAACATTGCCATACACATGCTCATAATACATTCAAATCTACTCTTCAAATATACTTTTGTAAACAGCAGTCAATATGACAATCGGTTTTGTTATATCCAATATTTTCATTGGTAAAATATCAGATTTGGTCATTACACCTGGGAACACCACGTAATTTCAACGTGGATACTTGTGTACTGTAATATTTGGTTAAGACGTTGATCAATGCGATTACAACCTATATTCCTATCCACCCACTCCAAAAGACAGCCCAAAGTTAGTTCAATTTTTATCATGTTGTCATTATGCTTTCAACCATCTAAAAGAACAACCAAATTCCAATGGAAAAGCAACGTCAGATGTTTTGTTTAATAACCTATCAATGATTTTTGTTTTTAAACACAGCAAAGTTCAAATGAGAAAACAATGTCTGAGATTTTGCTTAGGTATCCAACAGATGAACGTGTTATCACTGTGCTTCATCTAATAGCAGAAACAAATTACCTGGATTGCAGTTGAGATTACATTAAAAGTACATGGAGCAAGTGATCAATGCAGTCAACACAACCAAATATCAACAAATCGTCTGATTCATCTTCTGCTTTCGGAGAGATAACATTAATAATATGCATGTAAAGGCTCAAAGTGGAGTAGAGATTGACTTCATCACGACTTGTTTTTGTAAGAAGTGTTGACATGCTGAATATATCGAGCTGTCTGTTTAAACTACTATCACACAGCTCAGACATGCATACCCCACAAGACATGCCACCAAAAGATCTTTTCACAATCCCAAGTCAAGAACAGACTATGGGAGGCGCACAGTACTACATAGAGCCATGGCTACATGGAACTCTATTCCACATCAGGTAACTGATGCAAGCAGGACAATCAGATTTTAAAAAACAGATTTAAAAAATATACCTTATGGAACAGGGGACTGTGAAGAGATGACACACACGTACACATGGATGTTGTATTGTAAATATGTGATAGTAGAGTAGTGGCCTGAGGGAACACATTTAATGTGTTGTGAAAAGTGGTATGAAATGTCATGTAATATTTTTAATTGTATATAATTGCCTTAATGTTGCTGGACCCCAGGAAGAGTAGCTGCGCCCCTGGATGGAGGCAGCTAATGGTGATCCTTAATAAATACAAAATACAAAGTTCCAAATGTACGACTGATTTAAGTCTAGCTTCAATCCCAGTTATTTTACAAATAATGTTAGATTCACGTCTCCATCACCATCCTATTCTTTAACTTCGATTTTTGGTTGAGTTTGAGACGTGAATCAAACATAGAAATGATTCATTAAGTCAGTGGCACAGACGGAACATAGTCAAAAAGAAGATTTACAACTCCTTCAAATGTTGATCTCTGGTTGCGTTGACAACCAAACACAATTCAATATCACTACATATCATTACATTTCAAATCAACCAGAGTTTGAAAGCCTAGGCCTGCTGAACTGAAACAATAACTGTTGATGACTCTACAGATTCTACTGTATATAGGCCTAAATAGCATCATTGATGATACAGTACATGAGTGATAAAGTATGGTCTCTTTTCATTTGCTACGTTAAACCTACCCTTTTGGAATGACTTTGAGAGCAACAGCGAATCTATATCGTTATTAAGTGGAGAACTCGCAAAAATCATTCTCATGATATCGCACTGGTAAGAGTCAGTGACAAATATCATAGCTAAGCAGGGCTGGGCTTGGTTAAAACCTTGGGTAGGAGACCAAAGGGAATCTGTACAGAAATACATTCTCCAGTAGGAGGTGCTGCCCAGCCTATTGTTCTTTTTCTTATTTTGGTAGTGGATATGACATTGAAGATCTTTTAAAGATGTTTTAAAAGGTATATATTTTATACAAGGTTTGTCTATGTTGAAATTTGGTTACAATGGCGACATAATCCTGCGGTAGAAATTTCACCCTCAAAACAACAGTTGATGACTTTTTGTATTTTCCACTTAGATTCCACGTCACAAGACGTTGACAAATTACGTTGAAACAACATTGATTCAACCAGTTTGTGCCAGTGGGTAGTATCGCCTTTGAGTTTATGTAGTATCACCTTTGAGTCATTTCGGCTTTCGAGATTCACCCCACTTCTCTGGCCACTGGCCTATCACATGTAAGACAATCTGTTTTGTTCCATTAAAAATGTTCATTGCTAAAGTATCAGTTTTAGTCTTGATTATCTCCTTTGGGTCACCACCTCTCTGGCTACTGGCCTATGCATCACGATACAGTAGAGGCCCTTAAGTGATTGGCCATACTGCAGGTCAGTCGGTGGCCAGCTGAGTTGCCCTCCGTCTGGGACACAGGATCCTGCCGAAGGCCCTGCGGAAGCTGCTGTGACAGAGCGGGTAGAGGAAAGGGTTAATGGCCGAGTTGAGCCACAGCAGCCAGAAGGTGACCTCATACCAGTGGTGCTGGACGCAGCGTCCCTTACAGGCGGCTCTGATGATCATCAGGAGGGTGTAGGGCGCCCAGCACACAGCAAACACACACACGATGACAGCCAGCGACTTGGCAATCTTCTTGTCCCTTGACAGGCAGCTGCGCTGTGTGCCCCTAGTGGAGGTGTCCTGCCGCTCCAAGGGGGGATGGAAGATCTGGGAGTGGAAGGACCCCGAGCCTGATCCCCTCTCCTGGACCGACACAGTGCTAGACAGCTTCTTAACCACTACCGAGTTCCGGGAGAAGAGGGAAGTGAGGCGGAGGCATTCCCCTCTCCCCAGGGGAGGGGGCTGTCCATCAGGCGCGTGGGCCTGTCCACTCGTCTCATCTCTGTTCCGGAGCCTCCTCCGACGTATGTTGAGGTAGATGCTGAGGTTGAAGAAGGTTACGGAGATTAATGGGGAGAAGAACTCCAACATGGAGGCACTGAGGAGGAAGTACCAGGTGTAGTAGAACTCAGCGTAGCACTCATCGTCCGGGACACGGCTCTTCCCCACCACCAGCTCCCAGAAGATGATGGCAGGGCCATAGAGGACAAAGGCCAGGACCCAGACTGCTATCATCTTCATGATGGCTTGGTGGGTCATGCCCTGTCTGGCACGGTAGCTCACCTGGCGGAAACAAGAGACAAAGATGATGGACACGATTAATGATTTTGGGCTTTGTTGTGTTATGACTCATTCTGTCTAGATGTTGGTTTGTAAAGGGCAATTCCACGATAACTGAATTGCACAGACACAGACGGTTTTTTCTTATAATGTATGCCAAACAAAAACCATTGATTTCAATGTTCAATAAACCATACAACTGTAACGATGTGCGCTGAGAGTCGGGAAGCAAGTTCAGGGAGTGCGTGTTTTAATAAATAAATGAAACACAATACAAAACAAGAGACACGAACAACGCAGACAGAAAACTGAAACAGAAACAATGATGCCTGGGGAAGGAACCAAAGGGAGTGACATGTATAGGGAAGGTAATCAAGGAGGCGATGGAGTCCAGGTGAGTGTCATAAAACAATGATGCCTGGGGAAGGAACCAAAGGGAGTGACATGTATAGGGAAGGTAATCAAGGAGGTGATGGAGTCCAGGTGAGTGTCGTAATGCGCGTAACGATGGTGACAGGTGTGCGCCACAACGAGCAGCCTGGTGACCTAGAGGCCAAAGAGGGAGCACAAGTGACAACAATTTTATGCACAATGACTACTTTCAACAATTTACACAGTACATTTGACAAAAACACATCTACTGGAAGAACTGTGCAGATGCAAAGTTTAGTAACGTTTGAAAAAGTCCACATTTTCAAAAACCCTTAAATATCTGCTCCAAATGAACATTCAAGATATCTGCAGAAAAAAATGGGGTGTCAGCTATGACACCTATTTTGGTTATTGAAATACATAATAATAATAATATACATCTGATAACAGAATTAAGTTGGGTCCCTGATCTATAATACTCTTCATGGTTATGTATCCTAAATGTGTACACAAAAAGGTAGAAATATGCAATATCTTCCTTTACATATTTAGGTGTTATTCTACACACTGGCTATTACTTTAATGAGCTCCACCACCAAACAAGACCACATTTAGTTGGTCTGGACAGGACCGAATCTGAACCAATCCTAGACGTCTATGTTTCACAGGTTTGGACATCAAAGTACAGCACAGTAGCACTACTGTACCGTAATGTACTATACTCTACTTTTCTTTAGTGTACTATACTGTGCTCTACTGTACTAAACACTTCTTTACTGTACTCTACTGTAATGTATTGAACTACACTCTACATTTTCTTTAGTGTACTATACTGTGCTGTACTGTTACGTACTGAGCTGTCCAAACTTGTGGCAACTATGATTGGTTCACATTTGGACCAAATCTTAACCAATCATGGACGTCTATGTTTGGATGTTAAAATCAAGGCTGGTCCGGACATGACCAAAAAACAACTGTGGACATCTGTGAACGTTGAAATCATAGCCAGGTCGGACCAAATTTCAACTACTTTTCAACGTCCATGAACGTCTCGGTACTCACTGGTTGAAAAAAAAAAGACCCCACCTTGTCTAGCATATTTTGGTTTTGGTGACATTTGGAAAGTTTACAGACAAATGTGCTGTTTCCATCAGGGATGAGATTTTTCATCCGACATGTATATTACCTGCATAAAAAGGTTGGATGGAAACCTGGTTGTGAGGATGAAACTTAGTGTGTAATATATGTACACAATATATGTAAACTTACAGTGTGTAATATATGTACGCAGTCCACCCTTCAACTTGCACTAGGGAGTGACCAGGACCATGTGACCACGTACCAGGTAGTGTATAGGGGTTGGAGTTCTAGGTGGCAGAGTCTTTCCTGGTCAGGTCAGTAACAAGTCCTAGTCTTGTAGGGCTTTCTAAGGAGATGTCTTGGTACATCCCCCCCAGCCTAGTCTGCTTCATGAGCTTCAATGAGGTTCTTCAACATCCTCTCTTAGATTTGATCCAATTTCTATCGGAAAAAGCTCAACTTGCACCACCTGTACTGACCCTACATCTCCATCTTGATCCCAATCTTTCCTTTTCACTTCAGATGCTCTACAATATGTGACGGCCTGCCACTTCCATTTCAAGTTGGGAGGAAAGTGCTTTAAGGAAAAATGCCGCTCCTTGGCCGCCAACCATCTCTTTCTCTCTACTGATTGATTGGAGGGAAACTGGAGGATCATAGAAACTGGAGGATGTCTATGATCAAAGCGTAATGTCGTATGGCTTAAAGGAGAGCCTCAGCCTCTCTAGTTTCATTTGTATTCATGCCTCTGATGTTAAGTGTTGTGCTGGTGAAACAAAACAGAACATTATACACAGTATTACTCTCCTTTGTCTACTGTGCTTTGTGTGCTTTACCTCATACAAAGACACTAGAGAAGGAATGATCAGTCACCTGGCATATGCACATACAGTCACTGATGGCACAAATGATTTAAATTGGCATAATGAAAGTGGGTGACACTGTCTGTGCCCATTTCTGAATTCAGAGATGATGTTGTTTGGTACGAGAGTCGGTTTAAATAAATATATACAAATATTTCTACGCTCTCTGCCACATTGTGTTGCTAAAATAGGAGTTTTTTTTACACCGCAGATGACTTACTACCAAGACATTTTGTGCAGTAATTGTTATGGTTAAACTGATTGTGACAGTTCAGTCAGTGGTCTAATAAGGTATCTGATACATTCGTTCCCTATAGTTTATTTTAATTCAGTATGTATCTTTAGTATGTCCTTTGCTGGACACGTCGCCGACAGAAGCAACCTACTCAAAAATGGTCGATATGACACACTCACACAGAACTAAAGAAGATGTCAATATACTCAATCTTCTTGCTCACCAACACTCATCGATAGCCTATCATGAAGTAAGCTGGTCTTGGCAGAATCAGAACGGTTGATCAGTGCTAAAAGTTTCAAGACTAGTGCTATGGGTCTGTAGTCATTTAGGCAGGTTGCCTTTGTGTTCTTGGGCACAGGGACTATGGTGGTCTGCTTGAAATATGCTGGAATTACAGACACAATCAGGGACATGTTGAACATAACAGTGAAGACACCTGCCAGTTGGTCAGCACATGCCCGGAGCACACGTCCTGGTAAACCGTCTGGTCCTGTGGCCTTGTGTATGTTGACCTGTTTAAAGGTCTTACTCACGTCGGCTACAGAGAGCGTGATCACACAGTCGTCTGGAACAGCTGATGCTCTCATGCATGCCTCAGTGTTGCTTGCCTCAAAGCGAGCATAGAAGTGATCTAGCTCGTCTGGTAGGCTCGTGTCACTGGGCAGCTCGTGGGTGTGCTTCCCTTTGTAGTCTGTGATAGTGTGCAAGCCCTGCCACATAAGACGAGCGTCGGAGCCCCTTGTGTAGTATGATTCAATCTTAGCCCTGTATTGACACTTTGCCTGTTTGATGGTCCGTCGCAGGGCATAGCAGGATATCTTGTAAGCTTCCGGGTTAGAAT
The DNA here is from genome assembly GCF_018296145.1 of Oncorhynchus tshawytscha. Lineage (NCBI taxonomy): Eukaryota > Metazoa > Chordata > Actinopteri > Salmoniformes > Salmonidae > Oncorhynchus > Oncorhynchus tshawytscha. The sequence continues at coordinate 60,211,007 of NC_056438.1, read as the reverse complement.
TCTGCACCTTGAAAGCGGCAGCTCTACCCTTTACCTCAGTGCGAATGTTGCCTGTAATCCATGGCTTCTGGTTGGGGTATGTACCTACAGTCACTGTGGGGACGAAGTCCTCAATGCACTTATTGATAAAGCCAGTAGCTGATGTGGTGTATTCCTCAATGCCATCGGAAGAATCCCGGAACATGTTCCAGTCTGTGATAGCAAAACAGTTCTGTAGTTTAGCATCTGCTTCATCTGACCACTTTTTTATGGACCGAGTCACTGGTGCTTCCTGCTTTTATTTTTGCTTGTAAGCAGGAATCAGGAGGATAGAGTTGTGGTCGAATTTACCAAATGGAGGGCAAGGGAGAGCTTTGTACGCGTCTCTGTGTGTGGAGTACAGGTGATCTAGAATTGTTTTCCCTCTGGTTGCATTTTTAACATGTTGATGGAAATTTGGTAGAACTGATTTAAGTTTCCCTGTATTAAAGTCTCCGGCCACTATTTTTATTTTTTTTTTATTTTATTTCACCTTTATTTGGGTCAGGTAGGCAAGTTGAGAACAAGTTCTCATTTACAATTGCGACCTGGCCAAGATAAAGCAAAGCAGTTCGACACAGAGTTACACATGGAGTAAAACAAACATACAGTCAATAATACAGTAGAAACAAGTCTATATACGATGTGAGCAAATGAGGTGAGATAAGGGAGGTAAAGGCAAAACAAAGGCCATGGTGGCAAAGTAAATACAATATAGCAAGTAAAACACTGGAATGGTAGATTTGATGTGGAAGAATGTGCAAAGTAGAAAAAAAATAATGGGATGCAAAGGAGCAAAATAATAAATTAAATAAATTCAGTAGGGAAAGAGGTAGTTGTTTGGAGGCTCTGCGTACAGGTGGATCAGAGACTCACCAGCAGCAAGAGCGACATCATTGATGTATACAAAGAAGAGAGTCGGTCCAAGAATTGAACCCTGTGGCACCCCCACAGAGACTGCAAGAGGTCCGGACAGCAGACCCTCAGATTTGACACACTGAACTCTATCAGAGAAGTAGTTGGTGAACCAGGCGAGGCAATCATTTGAGAAACCAAGGCTGTCGAGTCTGCCGATGAGGATGTGGTGATTGACAGAGTCGAAAGCCTTGGCCAGATCAATGAATAAGGCTGCACAGTAATGTTTCTTATCAATGGCCACCTTGAGCTTGGCTGAGGTGCACCCATGACCAGCTCTGAAACCAGATTGCATAGCAGAGAGGGTATGGTGAGATTCTAAATGGTCGGTAATCTGTTTGTTGACTTGGCTTTCGAAGACCTTAGAAAGGCAGGGTAGGATAGATATAAGTCTGTAGCAGTTTGGGTCAAGAGTGTCCCCCCCTTTGAAGAGGGGGATGACCGCAGCTGCTTTCCAATCTTTGGGAATCTCAGACGACACGAAACAGAGGTTGAACAGGCTAGTAATAGGGGTGGCAACAATTTCGTCAGATAATTTTAGAAAGAAAGGGTCCAGATTGTCTAGCCCGGCTGATTTGTAGGGGTCCAGATTTTGCAGCTCTTTCAGAACATCAGCTGATTGGATTTGGGAGAATGAGAAATGGGGAAGGCTTGGGCGAGTTGTTGTGGGGGGGTGCATTGCTGTTGACCGGGGTAGGGAAGCCAGGTGGAAAGCATGGCCAGCCGTAGAAAAATGCTTATTGAAATTCTCAATTATAGTTGTAGTATTCTCAATTTTACTAGGAGTGCTGCCTCTGGGTGAGTGGTTTCCTGTTTGCTTATTTCCTTACACAGCTGACCGAGTGTGGTCTTAGTGCCAGCATCTGTCTGTGGTGATAAATAAACAGCCACGAAAAGTATTGCTGAAAACTCTTGGCAAGTAGTGTGCCCTGCAATTTATCACAATATACTCTTCTTCAGGCGAGCAAAATCTAGAGACTTCCTTAGATTTTGTGCACCAGCTGTTATTTACAAATATGCACAGACCACCCCCCTCATCGCGTGCTGTTCTATCTTGCCGGTGCAGCGTATATCCATGTCGTCATTCAGCCACGATTCCGTGAAACACAGGAAATTACAGGTTTTGATGTCCAGTTGGTAGGGTATTCGTGATCGTACCTCGTCTAATTTGTCATTTGGTTGACAACTCAACCAAATGTAAATCAAAACTAGACATGTAACTGACGACTGTGCCCAATGGGCAAGTAAGACACTAGAGAAGGCACGATCAGTCAACTGGCATATGCACATCCAGTCACTGATGCTACAAATGATTTAAATTGGCACAATGAAAGCAGGTGACAGTGTCTGTGCCCATTTCTGAAAGGCTAACTTCAGAGATGGTGTTGTTTGGTACGAAAGACAGTCAGTTTAAATAAGTTCATATAAATATGTATACGCTCTCTGCCACATTCTGTTGCTAAAAGTTCTGCACATCACAGATTACTTACGACAAAGACATTTTGCACTGTAATTGTTATGGTTAAACTGATTGTGACATTTCAGTCAGTGGCCCTAATGAGGTGCGTTCCCTATCATTTATTTTAATATTATATTTAAGCGATGGTGGCCAACTTTTCAGATTTGAAACCTCATTCCTCTGGCTGAAGAGGAGAAGCCCACACCTGCCCATTAGGCATTATTAGGCAGCCGCCAAGAGCAGCAGTTTGACTAGGGCGGCATTTTCCGAGCTAAACTGACCAAGATGCATCTCCAACAACACCTCACATTACTTTGCCCAAAAACAATAACTTCTCACTCAGTGGCATGAGGGCTATTTTGGTCAGCGCTAATGCTTAGGCAGGGGCACAAAATATTTAGCCTGTCCATGCCCAGCAAGCCTTTACATGTTGCTGTTAGAGAGACAGCGCTGTGACGCTCCACCAACGCTCCATCAAATTCAATTTCTGTATTTTGAATGTTACACATCTTAAAAACTTGATGGCTGACAAGCAAAACATTTTGGGACTATGTCAACCAAAGAAAGAAAATTATACCTATTGCTTTACATTTTCAAATAATTATCCAGATAATATAAAGTGTTCTATAACAATGCTTAAATCGCTGATGCATTATGCTATAAACTTCAAAATGACCACAAAAGACGTGACTGATGCAAAAACACTACCGTTCAAAAGTTTGGGGTCACTTAGAAATGTCCTTGTTTTTGAAAGAAAAGCTATTTTTTTTGGTCCATTAAAGTAACATCAAATTGATCAGAAATACAGTGTAGACATTGTTAAAGTTGTAAATGACTATTGTAGCTGGAAACAGCTGATTTAAAAAACAATGGAATACATAGGCGTACAGAGGCTGTTGTGTTTGCTAATCCAAGTGTATCATTTTAAAAGGCTAATTGATCAACCCTTAAGCAATTATGTTAGGACAGCTGAACATTTTTGTGCTGATTAAAGAAGCTATACAACTGGCTTTCTTTAGACTAGTTGAGTATCTGGAGCATCAGCATTTTTGGGTTCGATTACAGGCATAAACAATTAACTTCCTTCTGAAACTTGTCAGTATATTCTTGTTCTGAGAATTGAAGGCTAATCCATGCAAGAAATTGCCAAGAAACTGAAGATCTCATACAACGCTGTGTACTACTCCCTTCACAGAACAGCGCAAACTGGCCCTAACCAGAATAGGAAGAGGGGGAGGCCCCGGTGCACAACTGAGCAAGAGGACAAGTACATTAGAGTGTCTAGAAATTAGAGTGTCGAGAAATAGACGCCTCACAAGTACTCAACTGGCAGCTTCATTAAATAGTACCAGCAACACACCTGACGGGAGTCTTGACCCTTTCAATAGTAATTGAGCACTTACATTTGTTTGGTTCTTAGAAAAACAGCACTAAGGTTTAAGTGCCTAAATGTTCAAGAGAATGCGTGGAATGGTTTACCAAACTCTCACTCTCCTCTTTCTGTCTCAGGCAACATTTCCTTTGCAAGTTGTCAAGCAAAATGAAAACAATGGCAACCAACATCAAGAGTTAAAGTGCAGTGCATTAAAAAAAAACAGCTTCATATTAGTGGAAACCAAGACTGTTCTCAGGGCAGGCCTGGTTGTAACTTGACATGTTCGAGTCATGTCTTGGACAATTTCAGCATTTTAGCTAACCCTAACCCTTTTCTTAACCTTAACCTAATTATCCTAACCTGCCACGTTAACTCTCCTAACCTGCTGTATAAGTTTGAACCTGCTACGAAATGTAACTGCTAGTCAAAACTGGCAGACCTGCCCTGAGAGCAGTGTGAGTATCCACTAATAAGACACAGCGTCAAAAACATGATGTCCAAGCTTTTTTAATGATATTTCCATTCTGAGGTTGAAATTATACTCTGAAATTATGAAAATGATAATGCCATTTCTGTGTAAGAGCTGTTTGAAAGTAAATGCCTGGAATTTCAGCTTGTGTATCTTCCTAAATGTATCCTCCCAAATTGAAGGGGTAAGCGGGGTATGCTCTAGAGCAGGGGTCTACAACCAGTAGATCAGGAGCTACCAGTAGCTCGCAGTCGACCTATGAGTAGCTTGCCAAGCAATTCGGTAAGTACATACATTTTTTAAAATTTTTACATCGCAAACTGTCATAAATATAAAGCTCCCGGCTACAATTCTCTGCTGTCTGTGACTGGAAAGAATTGCAAAAAATAAAAAATAAATCGCTGAAGTTGGAGACTTTTATCTCCCTCACCAACTTCAAGCATCTGCTATCTGAGCAGCTAACCGATCGCTGCAGCTGTACATAGTCTATCGGTAAATAGCCCACCCAATTAACCTACCTCATCCCTATACTGTTTATATTTATTTACTTTTCTGCTCTTTTGCACACCAGTATCTCTACCTGTACATGACCATCTGATCATTTATCACTCCAGTGTTAATCTGCAAAATTGTAATTATTCACCTACCTCCTCATGCCTTTTGCATGTAACTCTGTGTTGTTGTCTGTTCACACTGCTATGCTTTATCTTGGCCAGGTCGCAGTTGTAAATGAGAACTTGTTCTCAACTAGCCTACCTGGTTAAATAAAGGTGAAATAAAAAATAAATTAAAAAAACAATCAAATCAAAGCCACATTGACATTATCCCACAACTAGTCAAATGTTATTGGTCACATACACATGGTTAGCAGATGTTATTGTGAGTGTAGCACAATGCTTGTGCTTCTAGTTCTGACAGTGCAGCAAAATCTAACATGTAATCGAATAATTCCACAACAACTACCTAATACACACAAATAAGTAAAGGAATGTAATAATAATATATACATATAAATATATGGATAAAGATAGACAGAGCGGCATAGGCAAGATGCAATAGATGTGTAAATTACAGTATATACACATATGAGATGAGTAATGCAAGATATGTAAACATTATTAAAGTGCCATTTCTAAAGTTACTAGTGATCTATTTATTAAAGTGGCCAATGATTTCAAGTCTGTATGTAGGCAGCAGCCTCTGTGTTGGTGTGACTGTTTAACAGTCTGATGGCCTTGAGATAGAAGCTGTTTTTCAGTCTCTCGGTCCCAGCTTGGATGCACCTGTACTGACCTCGCCTTCTGGATGGTAGCAGGGTGAACAGACAGTGGCTCATGTGGATGTTGTCCTTGATGAGATATTTTTAGCCTTCTTGCGACATCGGGTGCAGTAGGTGTCCTGGAGGGCACGTAGTTTGCCCACGGTGATGCGTAATTCGCCACTATTGACTTTAAATGTGTGATGGGGGAAAACTCGATGCAGTTGCATATCACAATGTTATATTTTGACAATAATATAAACTCAGCGAAAAATCTAACAAAAAAATCCCCTTTTCTTTCAAAGATAATAACTTCACAGATCTTAATTGTAAAGTGTTTAAACACTGTTTCCCATGCTTGGTCAATGAACCATAAACAATTAATGAACATGCACCTGTGGAACGGTCGTTAAGACACTAACGGCTTACAGACGGTAGGCAATTAAGGTCACAGTTATGAAGACTTAGGACACTAAAGAGGCCTTTCTACTGACTCTGAAAAACACCAAAATAAAGATACCCAGTGTCCTTAGGCATGCGGCAAGGAGGCATGAGGACTGCAGATGTGGCCAGGGCAATACATTTCAATGTCCGTACTGCGAGACGCCTAAACAGCGCTACAGAGAGACAGGATGGACAGATGATCGTCCTCGCAGTGGCACACCACGTGTTATAACACCTGCACAGGATCGGTACATCCGAACATCACAGCTGAGGGACAGTACAGGATGGCAACAACAACTGCCTGAGTTACACCAGGAACACACAATCCCTCCATCAGTGCTCAGACTGTCCGCAATAGGCTGAGAGAGGCTGGACTGAGGGCTTGTAGGCCTGTTGTGAGGCAGGTCCTGAACCAAACATCACAGCAACAACGTCGCCTATGGGCACAAACCCACCGTCGCTGGACCAGACAGGACTGGCAAAAAGTGCTCTTCAATGACGAGTCACGGTTTTGTCTCACCAGGGGTGATAGTTGGATTCGCATTTATTGTCGAAGGGATGACCGTTACACCGAGGCCTGTACTCTGGTGCGGGATCAATTTTGAGGTGGAGGGACCAGAAATGTCCGGGAACTTGCAGGTGCCTTGTTGGAAGAGTGGGGTAACATCTCACAGCAAGAACTGGCAAATCTGGTGCAGTCCATGAGGAGGAGATGAACTGCAGTACTTAATGCAGCTGGTGGTCACACCACATACTGACTGTTACTCTTGATTTTGACCCCCCCCCCCTCCTTTGTTCAGGGACACATTATTCCATTTATGTTCGTCACATGTCTGTGGAACTTGTTCCGTTGATGTGTCAGTTGTTGAATCTTATGTTCATACAAATATTTACACATTAAGTTTGATGAAAATAAACGCAGTTGACAGTGAGAGGACTTATTTTTTTGCTTAGTTTATATATACAGTACCAGTCAAAGGTTTGGACACCTACTCATTCAAAGATGTTTATTTTTTACTATTCTCTACATTATAGAATAATAGTGAAGACATCAAAACTATGAAATAACACATATGGAATCAGCTTGTAACCAAAAAAGGGTTAAACAAATCAAAATATATTTTATTTTGCCATGATGACAGCTTTGCACACTCTTGGTATTCTCTCAACTAGCTTCATGAGGTAGTCACCTGGAATGCATTTCAATTAACAGGTGTGCCTTGTTAAAAGTTGATCAGTGGAATTTCTTTCCTTCTTAATGCATTTGAGCCAATCAGTTGTGTTGTGACAAGGCAGAGGTGGTATACAGAAGATAGCCCTATTTGGTAAAAGACCAAGTCCATATTATGACAAGAACAGAAAGCAAGAACAGAAAGATGGCAAGAACAGAAAGAGAAACGACAGTCCATCATTACTTTAAGACATGAAGGTCAGTCAATTTGGAAAAAGTGCAGTCGCAAAAACCATCAAGAGCTATGATGACACTGGCTCTGATAAGGACCACCACAGGAAAGGAAGACCCAGAGGTACCTCTGCTGCAGAGGATAAGTTCATTAGAGTTACCAGCCTCAGAAATTGCAGCACACAACACACCTCCAGGCTGTGTAAGGGCTATTTGACCAAGAAGGAGATTGATGGAGGAATGCTGCATCAGATGACCTGGCCTCCACAATCACCCAACCTCAACCCAATTGAGATGGTTTGGGATAAGTTGGACCGCTGAGTGAAGGAATAGCAGCCAACAAGTGCTCAGCATATGTGGGAACTCTTTCAAGACTGTTGGAAAATCATTCCAGGTGAAGCTGGTTGAGAGAATGCCAAGACTGTGCAAATTTGTCATCAAGGCAAATGGTGGCTACTTTGAAGAACCTCAAATATATTTTGATTTGTTTAACACTTTTTTTAGTTACTACATGATTCCATGTGTTATTTAACAGTTTTGATGTCTTCACAATTATTCTACAATGTAGAAAATAGTTTTAAAAAATATACTTGAATGAGTAGGCGTTCTAAAACGTTTGACCGGTAGTGTATGTGATCATATTCAAATGAAAGAACGGTTTGAAATTATGTTTTAGTCAAATAATATATCTGTTCGGCCTTCTTGCGGTCAATTTGCAGTCTATAAATATGTAATTATGCTCCATCCCCCTGACCATCCACTCAAGAAAAAATAAATACATTCTAAATAAATGTTTAAAAATGTATTTAAAAAATACCAATAATCGGCCCACAGCTGAATCTAGTTGATGATCCCTGGTCTAAACGATCCATTCCACCAATCAGGGTTGTATATGTACATTTGTATCAACATGCCCACAAGATCAAACTGAGCATTTCAATGGCAAAAGGAGGCTCAGAAAAGTTTGTGGTCATACACACATCCTTAAAAAACATAGGTGCTGGGCTAATAAAGAATACTAGTATAGAACAAGAAGGCCAGCACACTGTTAAAGCTCCCAATTCACCGCTTTCTTGACAATGTTTCCATCCGAAACGGATCTTCGTCAGGTCAAACACACTGACTGCTCACATCCCAAAATATACACATTTCACCTCACATGACCATTGCGGACATGATGCATGGTGGGTGCAAAAAACATTTACATGTCTCTAATAATGAAATAACAATGAGATGGGTGCATGGAATGGTTCCAGATCATAACATATATTTACAAAATGACCAAGTGGGTAACCTGGAAGGCAAGACAAATTAAAGTAAAGTGACATATTCAGGTAAGAAATGGTCTGAAATCAGCTCTCTTCTCAATAATAGATTATCAGTATCTCCGCCCATCCTAGGTGTATTGACATGATCGATGCCAAAGAGCTAATGTTGTGACGAGCGTCCATGACATGCGCAGCCTCAGGGTTTCTCTGGTCAAGGGCCCCGATATTACTCCTGTGTCCTGCTATCCTTGTTTTCAGAACTTGTTTTGTTTTTCTTACATAGAAGACAAATACATTTGATCAGGTATATCACATTTTAGTGGAACATGTAATGATGCCCTTAATCTTAATTGGCTTGCCCGTAATAGGGTGATTGGACATTGTGCATTCGTTCGTGAAGTTACACTGGGTGCACCCGCCACATCTATAGTTACCGTCTGACACATTGTCTAGAAATATACTGCGTGGCACTGGTGGAAGATCAGACCTCACCACCATGTGACTGATGTTGGGGGCGTGTCTGAAGACGACCCACTGGGGTTCTTTAAACGTCTCTTCCTGTTGTGGATCAGTCCTCAACATGTACCAGTGTTTTTTAATGATGTGGTCGAACTGTTTAACAAGTGAGGAGTACTGAAGGAACCATTGAATGCGTTGGTCAGGAGGGCGGGGAGGATTGGGCATAAGGCTGCCATCCTGGGTCATATTTTTATAACGTTCCCTTGCGTCATGCAGCCATTCCTCTGGGTAACCCCGCTGTCTGAAACGCTCATCCAGATGGTCGGTTCGTTTGTCATAGCCACTCTGTGTACTACAAATCCTACCTATGCAACTGTATCGGCTAAAAGGAGGCTTAGGGAAATAAATTATACAAAACATATTTGGATTTATTTTCATGAAATAAACAGTGATTTAGTAGACATACAGTGATGATGCATAAATAAAAGAGACTGCAAGGGGGCTTTAATTAAGAACTGACAATTGTGTGTATGGTATCCCCCTCTCAAGGCATTCCCTCTCAAGGCATTCCAACGAACTGATTCAAGGCCATAAGGTTCCTCCTACTCACCGCTCTGGTGACAGAGAGGAAGCGGTCATAGCTGATCAGGACAATATTGAAGACAGAGGCAGTACAGAGCAAGTAGTCCATGACCAGCCACAGTTTGCACAGTCCTCTGCCCAACATCCATCTCCCTGTCAGGATGTATGGGATGTACACTGGAATGCAGAATGCCCCTGGAAAACCAGATGGGGAGAGAGGAGAGGTATTGCACGTGTTAAAATTACTTTATTGGTCAATATTGGGTCAACCAAAATGTGACTTCCACTTTTAACCAACCCCTCTGAAAGACACACATGTTTTTTTCTAGTGGTGCATGGAGCTGCCACATGAGAGCTGAAGTTGTGGGGGGTTAAGTGCATTGCTCAAGGGCACAACAGCAGGCAATGGAATCTAGGTTTGATAACAGCAACCCTCCAGTTGCACGCTCAATTCCCAACAGATTTTTTTTTTTCCCCGTCGACCCAGCATTCGAACTGGCAACGGTCCAGTTGTTATCTGGCTTCTCTAACCGCTAGGATACATGTTAGTCTTACGCTTGAATAAATGTTTTTATTCTACTCTGCCAGGAGGAGCGGAGCCCACATTTGTTCATCTGGACTTCCTGGCAGTCTGCTGTCTATAACAATGTTTTAATGGGAGCCTGTACCACTAACATCAGGCTGAGTTGCGTTCCACAAATAACGTTCCTCATATTGTACTGTTTATCATTCTCACTCAAAACAGACAGACCAATAAATTACTTTAAATAAGAAAATGAATGCAAATGACAACATGCAATAACAATGTACTTAATTTAATAATCATAAAATGTTCTCACCAACAAGAAAATCCGATATGGCGAGATTCAGGAAGTAATAGTTGCTTTGCCTCCTCAGACTCTTGTCTACTTTAAAGGCGAAAATGACCAAAGCGTTTCCCAAAACTATCACAACCACCAAAGTTACCATCATCATCAAAAGAATGACCATGACAGGCGCTGTGAATGCGTTGTCGCTCCACATTTTGGTTGAGTCGTTGTGCATGTAATTCCAGCTTGCGTTGGCATCGAGTTGATCTCCCCCCATGATCTTATTTATCAGCTTTAAATTGTGTTAAATCATTGACGGATATTCCAAGGAGTTGGAAATAGGCAATACAACACCTGAAATCCATGCGCATCTGCATCCAAAATGCAACTTCGGTATGTCCTTTGCTTGTCACCTCGCCGACCGGCACAGCCTAATATGCATATAATGACCTAAAGATGCTGTCAATATCCTATATCGTCTTGCTCAACAACGCTCATCCATAGCCTATCATGAAGTGCGCGCAGGTCTAGGCAGCATCAGAACTTTTGTTACGTGGGAAACGCTTTGGCATCTACATCACTATATACGTCGTCTGTGGTATCTTACAATTAATTGAAACTTCCGCTAAAAGTTTCCACAAGTAAGCAAACACCTCCACTAGCCTACAGCCATACACCTCTATGTGCTCTGGTATACCAATGGCGACGGGTCATTCAGGGAAGGTGGGACAGAGCCTGTTTTGCATTTTAATTTAGCATTAATACTTGTCACATATCAGTTTGCAAACAATGTAAAACAATTTTAGAATTGAGTTATTAATAAAGCAGCATACAAACAGTGTCTTTTTTTTCTTTCTTGAGTAAGGCAGCTCCAAAATGTAGGTGTTTCAGCCTAGCTCAGTGCTTTCTGTGATGGTGGTGGAGCAGCCAGCAGAAAATAAGGAGTTGGTAATGCTCTCTAGTTGTGCCGTGATTGGCTCATTGTTCTGTCACTCATGGGGACACTAAGTCAAAGGGAAAACAGGTTTTTAGAATTTTTAGCAAATGTATTAGAAACAGATGCCTTACTTACAAACGTGTTCAGACCCTTTGCGATGAGACTCGAAATTGAGCTCAGGTGCATCTTGTTTCCATTAATCGTCCTCGAGATGTTTCAACAACTTGATTGGAGTCCAACTGTTGTAAATTCAATTGATTGATTGGACAGGATATCGAAAGGCAGGATTGTATCAAGACACAGATCTGGGGAAGGGTAACAAAAAAATGTATGCTGCATTGAAGGTCCCCAAGAACACAGTGGCCTCCAACTTGTATACTGCTGCATAAATAATGTAATATGCCAGGGAGATATGTATACTGTAAATAAAACTAAGTGTATGTTGTGTAGTAAGCTGGTAGTAGCCCATCTGACTCACCCTAATCATTTGGTCCCTTTATTCCCTTAGCCTACTCTTCTGACTTGGTGGTGCACATATAACCTGTTTTAGAGAAATGTAATCATTGAATATTGTAAGAGCTTTCATTGTCTGCTCATATGCCCCCTTTATGTATCTCACAGTTCTGACTTGGTGTACAGGAAGAATACTGTAAGAACAGCCCATGTTCTGAATTCTGTTGCTGTGCATCTCAACGTTCCTGAACAAATAGTTATATTGACCACTTCCATCCTAGCTCACTCATTAATGTCTCAATCAAAATTACAGATTGCTTCTTATCCGCTAGTCATTGCCTTATGCCATATTTTGTACATCTCAATTGTCAGTAGAAACCACATTTGTTTAAATGTCACCATTTCAGCTACATATTTTTTAAAGCAGTAAATGAGGCTGAATTAACTTTTTCACTGCCAGACAAGGCTCTGCTAAAAGCCAGGTGTAACAGTGGTAAGGATTCACTCCATTTTGCTGAAAAGAAAGCTCTGCTGTTGGGACAGCTTTATGTAGGCCCCATTTTGTTTTGCTTTGCCTCCTCAGACTCGTCTCCTTTAAAGGAGAAAATGACCAAAGCGTTTCCCAAAACTATCACAACCATCAAAGTTACCATCATTATCAAAAGAATGACCATGACAGGTGCCGTGAATGAGTTGTCGCTCCACATTTTGGTTGAGTCGTTGTGCATGTAATTCCAGCTCGCATTGGCATCGAGTTGATCTCCCCCCATGATCTTCTTTATCAGCTTTAAAACGTGGTTAAATCGTTGACAGATATTCCAAGGAGTTGGAAATAGGCAATGCAACAGCTGAAATCCATGCGCATCTGCATCCAAAATTCTAAATGCAACTTCAATATATGCTTCGCTTGTCACTTTGCCGACCAGCGCAGCCTATGCATATAATGACCTAAAGATGCTGTCAATATCATATACAGTGCCTTGCAAAAGTATTCATCCTCCCTTGGCATTTTTGCTATTTTGTTGCATTACAATCTGTAATTTAAATGGATTTTTATTTGGATTTCATGTAAGTATTGGACATACACAAAATAGCCTAAATTGGTGAAGTGAAATGAAAAATAAAACTTGTTTCAAAAATGTCAAAACAATGTCAAACATAAAAGTGGTGCATGCATATGTACTCACCCCTTTGCTATTAAGCCCCTAAATAAGATCTGGTGCAACAAATTACCTTCAGAAGTCACATAATTAGTTAAATAAAGTCCACCTGTGTGCAATCTAAGTGTCAAAGGATCTGTCACATGATCTCAGTATATATATACACCTGTTCTAAAAGGCCTTAGAGTCTACAACATCATTAAGCAAGCAGCATCATGAATATACCAAGGAGCTCGCCAAGCAGGTCAGGGACAAGTTTGTGGAGAAGTACAGATCACAGATGGGATATATAAAATATCCAAAACTTTGAACGTCCCATGGAGCACCATTTAATTCATCATTAAAAAACGGAAAGAATAAAAGTCTCTGTCTGTGTCGCACTCTTTTCAAATGATTTCAGGTTATGATAACAGGTTAACAGGTTGATAACTGATAACAGGTTATGTGTATATGGTTTTCAATCTCATGAATAGCCTTGCTTCTAAAATTTGACGCTGTGCCCCACAATCCAGCCTCTCGGGTCACTGCCTAACCACCAGCCCCAAAGTTAAGTGCTTAATTAGCCATTCAAAAAGTGTATTTGTCATCTAACGTTGGACAGTGCTATGATGTTATGATTATGTTAACATTTATACAGCCAGGACCATCGGCAGAGGGGATTACCCCTTTGGGCATAAGTAATGCCACGCTGCAAACCTGCGGTAGGCACCTCCAGCACAGCCATGGTTAAAGACCAGGCTGAGTCTGTGTTTGGGAAGGAAGTGATTGCTACCCATGGATAATCTGGAAAAATTGGAAATGCCAATAAAGGAACTTCAGCAAAGCTGGTCCTTGATGAGGGAAAAGTCAAACTGATAATTGGTAAGGGAAAGATCCTGATGCAGCACTGATATTTCCAGTGGCAAAACACATTTATTAACTCATATGTTTTACCTTGACCCAATTTGGATTTGTAGAAAATGTGCAAAACAAGTTTCCAGATATACTCCCCAAATTCTTCCGAGCAGATGAACAATGAGCATAAACATCACATCAGGTATAGGTTTACATACTTTCTTGTCAATGTATAGGTGTTTTGAGTGTTAATATACACATTTCTTCTGTTTTCAGACAACAAAAAACGCTTAATTTGCCAACAATTCCCTTAACCCAAAATGGCCCCTTTTATTCAGTTATAGTATAACCCCTCCTTTGCTTCACTTCTTACTCTTCCCAGGGGGTCAGCCTTTTTACTTTTCATCTGGAACGGAGCCTTGTGTGGAAGGATCCACAACACCTGAGCTTTGTAGTGCTGTCACTTCAATGAGGCCATTTGCATTGTTCGGACCAATGAGAAACACTTTTTATTTCAACATAGAGAGAAAATTGAATCGATATTTAATTAAAAGAAAAAGGAAGTTATGTCTTCAGTGTTTTTTTGTAACATTTAATAGCATATTTTTATTTAACCTTTATTTAACTAGGCAAGCCAGTTAAGAACAAATTCTTATTTACAATGATGGCATTACTTACTTAAAATGGAGCCTGACATGCATGCATACTCACAGATGTTGTTGGTGTACCATAATATGAAAATGTATGCACTCACTACTGTAAGTTGCTCTGGATAACCCTCGTCGCTGGGCCAATTGTGCGCCGCCATATGGGACTTCCGATCACCCCCGGTTGTGAAACAGCCGGGATCAAACCAGGGTCTGTAGTTACGCCTCTGCTGCTGCGCAACTCGGGAGTTTATCATTACATACATTTGGATAATCATTACCCATGTGACTGAGTTGACAGCAGTAATACCACAAATATCGGCTTAATAACGATGTTTAACAACAATTAATTTTTTGTTCTGTTCCAAGTATGACCCCTTTCATTTAGTTGGATTTATGATAGGTCATACTTCCCAGAATAGTACTTACTGTTACTTGTTATTTCCTTTTTCACTGTTCCTCATATAACACACACACACAGTTTCTGCTGTTACATCCTGTGAACTCTGCCACTCTCCTCTTTCTTCTCCTACCCAGTTAAGACCGAGCTTATGAACAACAGTGAGACTGACTACCACAGAAGGCAGCACTGGACAGCCATGCAGGCAAAGGTAACACAACACACAGTTTCAGCTGTTATATACAGTTTATTTGCAAATTATGGTGGAAAATAAGTATTTGGTCACCTACAAACAAGCAAGATTTCTGGCTCTCACAGACCTGTAACTTCTTCTTTAAGAGGCTCTTCTGTCCTCCACTCGTTACCTGTATTAATGGCACCTGTTTGAACTTCTTATCAGTATAAAACACACCTGTCCACAACCTCAAACAGTCACACTCCAAACTCCACTATGGCCAAGACCAAAGAGCTGTCAAAGGACACCAGAAACAAAATTGTAGACCTGCACCAGGCTGGGAAGACAATCTGCAATAGGTAAGCAGCTTGGTTTGAAGAAATCAACTGTGGGAGCAATTATTAGGAAATGGAAGAAATACAAGACCACTGATAATCTCCCTCGATCTGGGGCTCCACGCAAGATCTTTTTATTTATTTTTTATTTTATTTTTCCTTTATTTAACTAGGCAAGTCAGTTAAGAACAAATTCTTATTTTCAATGACGGCCTAGGAACAGTGGGTTAACTGCCTGTTCAGGGGCCATCTCACCCCGTGGGGTCAAAATGATCACAAGAACAGTGAGCAAAAATCCCAGAACCACACGGGGGGACCTAGTGAATGACCTGCAGAGAGCTGGGAGCAAAGTAACAAAGCCTATCATCAGTAACACACTACGCCACCAGGGACTCAAATCCTGCAGTGCCAGACGTGTCCCCCTGCTTAAGCCAGTACATGTCCAGGCCCATCTGAAGTTTGCTAGAGAGCATTTGGATGATCCAGAAGAAGATTGGGAGAAAGTCATGTGGTCAGATGAAACCAAAATATAACTTTTTGGTAAAAACTAAGCTCGTCGTGTTTGGAGGACAAAGAATGCTGAGTTGCATCCAAAGAACACCATACCTACTGTGAAGCATGGGGGTGGAAACATCATGCTTTGGGGCTGTTTTTCTGCAAAGGGACCAGGACGACTTATCCGTGTAAAGGAAAGAATGAATGGGGCCATGTATCGTGAGATTTTGAGTGAAAACCTCCTTCCATCAGCAAGGGCATTGAAGATGAAATGTGGCTGGGTCTTTCAGCATGACAATGATCCCAAACACACCGCCCGGGCAACGAAGGAGTGGCTTCGTAAGAAGCATTTCAAGGTCCTGGAGTGGCCTAGCCAGTCTCCAGATCTCAGCCCCATAGAAAATCTTTGGAGGGAGTTGAAAGTCTGTGTTGCCCAACAACAGCCCCAAAACATCACTGCTCTAGAGGAGACCTGCATGGAGGAATGGGCCAAAATACCAGCAACAGTGTGTGAAAACCTTGTGAAGCCTCACAGAAAACGTTTGACCTCTGTCATTGCCAACAAAGGGTATATAACAAAGTATTGAGATAAACTTTTGTTATTGACCAAATACTTATTTTCCACCATTTGCAAATAAATTCATAAAAAATCCTACAATGTGATTTTCTGGATTTTTTTTTTCTTCTCATTTTGTCTGTCATAGTTGAAGTGTACCTATGATGAAAATTACATGCCTCTCTCATCTTTTTAAGTGGGGGAACTTGCACAATTGGTGGCTGACTAAATACTTTTATGCCCCACTGTACTGCATCCTCTGTCCCTCTCATTTCTCTCCTTTCCTAACTAGTTCAAATGGAGCCACACATACACACACACACACACACACACACACACACACACACACACACACACACACACACACACACACACACACACACACACACACACACACACACACAACACACACACACACACACAGAGAGCTTCTGCTGTTACATCCTGTGAACTCTGCCCCTCTCATCTTTCTCCAGTTCTCTCCAGTTAAGACAGGACCTGTAAACAACAGTGAGACTGACTACCACAGAAGGCAGCACTGGACAGCCATGTCGGTGCAGGTAACACCACACACAGTTTCAGCCTCTCATTTCTCCCTTTAAAACGGAGCCTAACATGCATGCATACTCACAGATGCTGTTGGTGTACCATTATATGAAAATGTATGCACTCACTACTGTAAGTTGCTCTGGATAAGAGTGTCTACTAAAATGTAAAAGGAATTCATTTGAATATAAGTAATTTGTATGTGCACTACTTCATCAGGTACAGCCTTTTATCTACAACAAATCAGAATATAAGTAATGAATTTCAGATTCCACATAGAAAGAAGTTGCATTTGCAAAGTATTTCAAGAAACTAGAAAACATGTCAAGCAAGTATTTTTATATTCCACAAGTATTATCAGATTAACTGTTTACAAATAATTATCAGACTCAAGTTACAAATGCTGGTAAACATTATTTTCACAAAAGTAGTTCACTAGGCCTGTATTAGCGGACGATATGGATGTCTTCAGCCGGGGCATTTTTGTTGTTGTCCTGCATCGCCCACCCCCGTCAGTGTAGCACCCCCACCTCTCCCGTCAGCTTTAGCAACCCCACCTCCAAACTACTTCCCACCAGCTTCCAGGTTGTCAGGTTTTATTCTCCCAGCTGGGTCAGGAGAGTAACATAGTCATTTGCATACAGATTGGGTCTTGTGAAGCATTTACCTCACCCAGTTTTCACCCAGTCACACAGCTGTGGTCCACAGGAAAGGAGAAATAGCCTTTATAGCCTTGGAGGTGAGGGAGGAGGAGAGGGGAATTGCTGTTCTTACACAGATGGAACACACTCTAAAGAGATTACATGTTCAATAAGTATGGGTCTCAGATCATGTAAAAGTAGCCAATATAGCCATACTTGGGACTTAATGTCTACCCTACATCAGCTGCCTAATTGACAGGTGTCATGCTGGATCTGAATGTACATGGCAATGGTTATCAAATCTCTGGAGCCTTACATTCATGGTGGTGAAAGACATTATGTGAAGATTATGTGTCCCACTTTCCTGATTACGTTTCCCACTTTGTAACTGCTGACCAAGATAATGGGGTAATCTTTCGGGAAATAATGTGAAGCAATTACTTCTTGTTGAAAACCCTATACTTACCTAGTGTACTGTAGCTCCCATGATGTGGGATTCCTACATAAAGTAATGGTCAGACAGTAGAAAGTCAGTATTTTATAGCAGTGGTTCTAAATGTTATGTGATGAAAGAGAAAAAAAAATCTAAATTAGCTAGGTTTCCATCCAATTTGTGACAGACTTTCATATGCACATTTCCCACCTGAGATGTTTCCATCAAACTGATTTGTTGTAGATAAAAGGCTGTACCTGATTTTATTTTTATTTATTTTTATTTCACCTTTATTTAACCAGGTAGGCAAGTTGAGAACAAGTTCTCATTTACAATTGCGACCTGGCCAAGATAAAGCAAAGCAGTTCGACAGATACAACGACACAGAGTTACACATGGAGTAAAACAAACATACAGTCACAGTATACAGTATAAACAAGTCTATATACAATGTGAGCAAATGAGGTGAGAAGGGAGGTAAAGGCAAAAAAGGCCATGGTGGCAAAGTAAATACAATATAGCAAGTAAAACACTGGAATGGTAGTTTTGCAATGGAAGAATGTGCAAAGTAGAAATAAAAATAATGGGGTGCAAAGGAGCAAAATAAATAAATTAATTAAATACAGTTGGGAAAGAGGTAGTTGTTTGGGCTAAATTATAGCTGGGCTATGTACAGGTGCAGTAATCTGTGAGCTGCTCTGACAGTTGGTGCTTAAAGCTAGTGAGGGAGATAAGTGTTTTCAGTTTCAGAGATTTTTGTAGTTCGTTCCAGTCATTGGTAGCAGAGAACTGGAAGGAGAGGCGGCCAAAGAAAGAATTGGTTTTGGGGGTGACTAGAGAGATATACCTGCTGGAGCGTGTGCTACAGGTGGGAGATGCTATGGTGACCAGCGAGCTGAGATAAGGGGGGACTTTACCTAGCAGGGTCTTGTAGATGACATGGAGCCAGTGGGTTTGGCGACGAGTATGAAGCGAGGGCCAGCCAACGAGAGCGTACAGGTCGCAATGGTGGGTAGTATATGGGGCTTTGGTGACAAAACGGATTGCACTGTGATAGACTGCATCCAATTTGTTGAGAAGGGTATTGGAGGCTATTTTGTAAATGACATCGCCAAAGTCGAGGATTGGTAGGATGGTCAGTTTTACAAGGGTATGTTTGGCAGCATGAGTGAAGGATGCTTTGTTGTGAAATAGGAAGCCAATTCTAGATTTAACTTTGGATTGGAGATGTTTGATATGGGTCTGTAAGGAGAGTTTACAGTCTAACCAGACACCTAACTATTTGTAGTTGTCCACGTATTCTAAGTCAGAGCCGTCCAGAGTAGTGATGTTGGACAGGCTGGTAGGTGCAGGTAGCGATCGGTTAAAGAGCATGCATTTAGTTTTACTTGTATTTAAGAGCAATTGGAGGCCACGGAAGGAGAGTTGTATGTCATTGAAGCTTGCCTGGAGGGTTGTTAACACAGTGTCCAAAGAAGGGCCGGAAGTATACAGAATGGTGTCGTCTGCGTAGAGGTGGATCAGAGACTCACCAGCAGCAAGAGCGACCTCATTGATGTATACAGAGAAGAGAGTCGGTCCAAGAATTGAACCCTGTGGCACCCCCATAGAGACTGCCAGAGGTCCGGACAGCAGACCCTCCGATTTGACACACTGAACTCTATCAGAGAAGTAGTTGGTGAACCAGGCGAGGCAATCATTTGAGAAACCAAGGCTGTCGAGTCTGCCGATGAGGATGTGGTGATTGACAGAGTCGTAAGCCTTGGCCAGATCAATGAATACGGCTGCACAGTAATGTTTCTTATCGATGGCGGTTAAGATATCGTTTAGGACCTTGAGCGTGGCTGAGGTGCACCCATGACCAGCTCTGAAACCAGATTGCATAGCAGAGAAGGTATGGTGAGATTCGAAATGGTCGGTAATCTGTTTGTTGACTTGGTTTTCGAAGACCTTAGAAAGGCATGGTAGGACAGATATAGGTCTGTAGCAGTTTGGGTCAAGATTGTCCCCCCCTTTGAAGAGGGGGATGACCGCAGCTGCTTTCCAATCTTTGGGAATCTCAGACGACATGAAAGAGAGTTTGAACAGGCTAGTAATAGGGGTGGCAACAATTTCGGCAGATAATTTTAGAAAGAAAGGGTCCAGATTGTCTAGCCCGGCTGATTTGTAGGGGTCCAGATTTTGCAGCTCTTTCAGAACATCGGCTGAATGGATTTGGGAGAAGGAGAAATGGGGAAGGCTTGGGCGAGTTGTTGTGGGGGGTGCATTGCTGTTGACCGGGGTAGGGGTAGCCAGGTGGAAAGCATGGCCAGCCGTAGAAAAATGCTTATTGAAATTCTCAATTATGGTGGATTTATCAGTGGTGACAGTGTTTCCTATCTTCAGTGCAGTGGGCAGCTGGGAGGAGGTGTTCTTATTCTCCATGGACTTACAGTGTCCCAGAACTTTTTTGAGTTAGTGTTGCAGGAAGCAAATTTCTGCTTGAAAAAGCTAGCCTTGGCTTTTCTAACTGCCTGTGTATAATGGTTTCTAGCTTCCCTGAACAGCTGCATATCACGGGGGCTGTTCGATGCTAATGCAGAACGCCATAGGATGTTTTTGTGATGGTTAAGGGCAGTCAGGTCTGGGGAGAACCAAGGGCTATATCTGTTCCTGGTTCTAAATTTATTGAATGGGGCATGTTTATTTAAGATGGTTAGGAAGGCATTGAAAAAAAATATCCAGGCATCCTCTACTGACGGGATGAGATCAATATCCTTCCAGGATACCCCGGCCAGGTCGATTAGAAAGGCCTGCTCGCTGAAGTGTTTCAGGGAGCGTTTTACAGTGATGAGTGGAGGTCGTTTGACCGCTGACCCATTACGGATGCAGGCAATGAGGCAGTGATCGCTGAGATCTTGGTTGAAGACAGCAGAGGTGTATTTAGAGGGGAAGTTGGTTAGGATGATATCTATGAGGGTGCCCGTGTTTAAGGCTTTGGGGCGGTACCTGGTAGGTTCATTGATAATTTGTGTGAGATTGAGGGCATCAAGTTTAGATTGTAGGATGGCTGGGGTGTTAAGCATGTTCCAGTTTAGGTCGCCTAGCAGCACTAGCTCTGAAGATAGATGGGGGGCAATCAGTTCACATATGGTGTCCAGAGCACAGCTGGGGGCAGAGGGTGGTCTATAGCAGGCGGCAACGGTGAGAGACTTGTTTTTAGAGAGGTGGATTTTTAAAAGTAGAAGTTCAAATTGTTTGGGTACAGACGTGGATAGTAGGACAGAACTCTGCAGGCTATCTTTGCAGTAGATTGCAACACCACCCCCTTTGGCAGTTCTATCTTGTCTGAAAATGTTGTAGTTTGGAATTAAAATTTCTGAATTTTTGGTGGTCTTCCTAAGCCAGGATTCAGACACAGCTAGAACATCCGGGTTGGCAGAGTGTGCTAAAGCAGTGAATAGAACAAACTTAGGGAGGAGGCTTCTAATGTTAACATGCATGAAACCAAGGCTATTAACGGTTACAGAAGTCGTCAAAAGAGAGCGCCTGGGGAATAGGAGTGGAGCTAGGCACTGCAGGTCCTGGATTCACCTCTACATCGCCAGAGGAACATAGGAGGAGTAGAATAAGGGTGCAGCTAAAAGCAATAAGAATTGGTCGTCTAGAATGTCTGGAACAGAGAGTAAAAGGAGGTTTCTGGGGGCGATAAAATAGCATCAAGGTATAATGTACAGACAAAGGTATGGTAGGATGTGAATACAGTGGAGGTAAACCTAGGTATTGAGTGATGAAGAGAGAGATATTGTCTCTAGAAACATCATTGAAACCAGGAGATGTCATTGCATGTGTGGGTGGTGGAACTAATAGGTTGGATAAGGTATAGTGAGCAGGACTAGAGGCTCTACAGTGAAATAAGCCAATAAACACTAACCAGAACAGCAATGGACAAGACATATTGACATTAAGGAGAGGCATGCTTAGTAGAGTGATCAAAAGGGTCCAGTGAGTGGAGAGGTTGGTTGGGGGTCACGGTGATTTAGACAGCTAGCCAGGCCATCGGTAGCAAGCTAGCATAGGATGGAGGTCTGTTGTTAGCCACCTCTTGCGTTCCGTCAGTAGATTAGTGGGGTTCCGTGTGGTAGAGGGGATTAATCCAAATCACACAACAACAACAAAAATAAAAACAATAGATATAGTTATAGAGGCCCAAGAAGAAAACAATAATAATACAAATAAATAAATTGTCCCATTGTCTATTCAGATAGCAGCCGGTAAGACAGCTAACGGTTAGCAGGCCGCAGATGGGCGTTCAGGTAACGTCGCGACGGAGGAGCCAGCCGGATCTCCTTCGGGTAGATAACGTCGGCAGTCCAATTGTGAAGGCCCGGTGGGGCTCCGCGTAGGCAGTAAAACGGGTCCGGATAGGTGACTGCAGCCCAGGAGTGATTGATGGAACTCAGGAGTGATTGACGGAGCTGGCTAGCTCCGGAATAATTGATGTTTGCTCCGGAATCGACGAAAGCCGATAGTCACACGGATAGCAGTTAGCTAGCTGTGAGATCCGGGTATGAATGTCCAGAGAGCAGTTGAAATCCAGGGACATGGAGAGAACAATTGGTCCGGTATGTTCCGAGCCGCGCTGCGCCATACAAAACTGGCGATAGATTTTCGAGCTAAAGGATAGCTGATGACCACAAACCGTGGTTAGCTGAATACTAACGATTTGCCAGTAAAGAAGCGAACTAGCTTCTGAACTAGCTTCTGATTAGCTTCTGGATTAGCTTCTGGGCTAGCTTCTGGCTAGCTCCTGGCTAGCTTCTGGCTAGTTTCTGGCTAGCTTCTTGGAGGATTACAGATTTGAAGTAAATAATACTTTGTTATAAATATAAATTGGTGAGGCGGGTTGCAGGAGAGTGTTTTGAAGATGAGTTGATGGAAAATAAAATGTATGTGAAAAAAGTTGTAAATATATATATATATATATATACAGGACACGACAAGACGAGGACAAAAGACGTCTGAACTGCT